>NW_006198026.1:1185717-1204765 GCF_000334495.1 Tupaia belangeri chinensis | reverse complement strand
TATATATATATGACCACAGGAAAGGCAAACTGATAAAACAGGAAATGTTACTTAAGTGGAAAGATAATTTGTGGATGATTAATTTATTATTTTTAATAAAGGTTATCTTACCAGTGTATTTTCATAACCATAGATAAGTTAAAATGTAGAGAATTTCAGACCACATTAGCTAAGCTCATTTTGTACTTTGTCAGGTTGGTTAAACATTTTTAAGAACTTAATTGAGTACAGTTCTTCTAATAAGTAATATTACCAAAAACATATGGATAATTTTTTAGAATGTTCTGAATCTTACCCATGATGCTACTCAATTATAGATGTAACAATAAAATTATAATTTTTATGACACTTTACTTATACAATATATGAATATACTGTCTTTAGGTCATAATTCAAGGTGACCCAGTTGTATCTTAAAAGTATCAAACAAAAACTTAAATAATACTTAACTTTACATACATCTAGAAAAATTATATTTCACATTTTCATTATCTCCCAAACTGCATTTGATTTTTCCCAAGCAAAATTTTAAAACACTATAACTCTTTTAATATTTTATCACAGAATCAAGAAAATACTTTGCATAGCTATCATAAATGTCACTCCCAACAGTTATTCATTCTACATTTTAAATTGTCTGTGTAATATTTAACATAATTATCTCAATATTTTCAGGTAAGACTTCTAATGGGAAGTCAAATATAGAGTACTTAAGATTTAGCCAATTATTTCTCCATCTCTTAAATTATTTTGTTTTGAGAGATTTTTGCTATAGGACGCATGCGCTAACTAGAGAAAGAGAGAGACAGAGAGACAGACAGCAAGAAATCACCTCCTAGAGGGGATGGCTACACTGCAATCCCTTCTCCTCCACTCTCCTCTCGGGATTTTGGCCATGCATGCACATGTGCCCAGCATGTTTCAAGCCCCCAGGACCAGGACTTGAATAGCAGTTGACCAAGTGAAAGTCCAGTGACATAACTATTCCGCCATCTGCTGGTCCCAATATTTCTAAAGACATACAATATGTTTCACATTGAAATATTTCTGGAAATCTGGTATTTTTTAAATGACCTAAAATAGACTTTAAATAAATATTTCTTTAATATTCATTAAGTTCTTAGAATCATTTTTATTTTCCACATGAAAGTAATCATTAGTATAACTATAATTCATTGTTTTCTGTTATTTTTTTAATTTTAACTTTTATAATTTCTTATTTACCTTTAGTTGTACATCTTTATGGGGTACTATACAGATTTTAAAAACATGTTGTTTAATAATTTTAAAAGTTTTACTAGTTATCAATTCCATTTGAGAGTGAACCCTACAGGAAGACAAAGAGAGATAGACATCCCTAACAGGATTCCTCATGCCAAGATTCTATCCCCACCAGGATTAACCAGGATCACATATATGGACACATTTTCCCAGCACAGAAGAAACTGGATATAAACTTGGGACCTTCCCATATGGCCCCAGCATCACCATGTATTGAGTTACCACTGTGCCAATATTATCACTCTGAAAGTAACTTACAAATCTTTTTAAAATTCCGCTTTGGGATTTTTTTTTTTTTTTTTTTTTTTTGCCTCATAGAAAGTTAAAGACAATTCTTAATTCTTTGTTCTCTTTTGTCATTACAAGTACATATAATGCTGCCAATAGAACTTTTGGCTTAAAATTTTTAAATATAATTTACAGGGCCCTGGAATGAAGTCATCCAAGCAGCCCTTCAAGATGTGTAATTAGATATAGATGGCTGTGTAACATATGTAATTGAGTTTCATAAAAATACCTGTACAGGGGACCAGCAGTTGGCATAATGGCTATGTCGCTGGACTCCCACGTAGTCGACTGCGGTTCGAATCCCAGACCTGGTGGCTTAAACTTGTGACAGATGTGTGTACATGTATGCCCAAGATCCCGAGAGGAGAATGGAAGAGAAGGGATTGTGGCGTGGCCACCCCCCCTGGGGGGTGATTTCTTGATTTCTGTCTCTCTGTCTCTGTCTTTCTGGCGAGCACTTGCACCCTACAGCAAAAACCTCTAAGAGAAAATCAATAACTGTACAGAGAATGTTATACAGCTTATTTTTCCTGAAACTACCTCCAAGATGACCATAATTTGATCACAATTTGGCTATTTTGACATTGTAGCTGATGGCCAAGTGTATATTCCCACAGAGTATCCGGAATAAATACTTTAGAGGTATTTGGTAACACTGCTGTAGAAAATTTGGTGCTATGCTGCTTTGATTTTATCTATAAATCCTGCACACATAATTGCATTGTAAATCAAGTCAACTGAGTTTGTCAATAGACAACTCTATTGTAAATCATGCATTCTCTGTTTACCACTCTCTTGGTTTTGAGCAATTTTATTTACTTCCCATAGTCTCAATTCTCTTTCTCCAACAATGGGACAGAACTACTTTTATGGAATGTTATTTATGATGACTAAACGTTATTTTTATGGTTCTGTGATCAAATGCCTGTTTGAGTATTTCTCACAATATACCAGATAAGAAGTCATTATTCAATACAAGATAGAAACTATCATTGTTTCAGACACAGATTTCAAGATTGCTTGTTAAAGAGGGTAGACAAATTTGGATTCTCAGTGACAGCACAGGTAAGCAGCAATCTCATTGGTCTTTCAAAATCATTGGGCCTCATTTTCTAAATGTTTGTTAATTTGTGGTTAAAAAAAATACTTCACCCTGAATTTAATTTTAATTTCTTTGAAAATAGATCAGCTATTTTTTCAAAAGCTCTATTAGATACTTGCATTTTTTTAAAATCCTCTCCTTTAATGTTAGTACATTTAATAATTGAGTTCAAATTTTTTAACTTTTTAAATTTTTAGAGAGGTTTTTGCTATAGGGTGCATGCACTTGCCAGTTAGATAGAGTTAAACAGAGAGCTAGAAATCGAGAAATCACCCCTCCAAGGATGATGGCCATGCTGCAATCCCTTCTCTTCTATTTTCCTTTGGGGATTTTGGGCATACACGCACACGCACCTAGCATGAGTTTTAAGCCATTGGGCCTCAGACTCGAACCCAGTCGATTACACTGGAGTCCAGTGACGTAACCATTACACTATTTGCTGGTCTCAACATTTTTTAAAAATGTTATGCCAGAAGGTGCATATGCTCACCAGAAAGAGAGGGAATCAGAGAGATAAGAACAGAGAGTGAAAGGGAGCAAGAGAAAACCCACCCCTCAATAGAGGATGGTCACACCACAATCTCTCATCTTTCATTACTTTATCCTTTCAGGACTTTAGGATGTATACACACATGCCCAGCATGATTTTCAAGCTGCCAGGGCCGGATCTTGAACTGTGATTAGCCATGTGGGACCAAGCTTTCCATGAATAGACTTAACTATAAAGTTATAGGGCCAGAACTGGGATGGAATTTTTTATATTTATATTCCTAATATATTAATCGTTCATTTTAAACAGCACTAGGGCCAGCCAATGGCATGGTGGCTAAGGAACTGGATCCCAAATGGCAAACTACACAGTTCAAGTCCAGGACCCAGTGGGTTGAAAAACACACATGCTGGGCATGTGTGTGTGTATGCCCAAAATCCCAAGAGGAGATTGAAGGAGAAGGGATTTCAGCATGACCATCTCACCTGGGGGATTTCTCACTTTCCTTTCTCTCTGTCTTTCTCTGGTGAGCACATATGCCCATAGCAAAACTTTTAAAAACATCACAACCGAAATTAAAATAAATCATAAACACTGGTCTGAACCATTAGTGTACATTTATAGATAAATAAAATGCAATACATATTGTATTTTTCTTTTCTGGTAAATATTCCTTTAAGGAACAGTTATAACATTTATTTCAGTTGCTTTTTCTGAAAGTTAAGCAATTATCACAGAAGCTCGCATGGGAGGCAGAAAGCAAACAGCCACAGGACAAGAAATGAAAATATGAAAATAGGACCATGAGACAGAAAACCCGGTATGTTAGTTATAAATCTTTGCTTTTTTTTTTTTTTTTTTAATAAACATCGAGACACCAGCACCTCCTAACAAATCTTTTTTTTTTTCTATATGTAATTCATTTCCATAGAATCGTTTGAAGCAGTTACCCTCTCTTATCACCTCTAATGATACATGTTACAACTTGTTCACTGAGCTAATACTCGTACAATAAAATGTTGAGCAAAGTGCAGGTAAATTATTTTTATCATGAAGCTATTACTGGAAAAATACAGACATAGAAGGCCTTGATTTCTGAAGTTAGATGGTGCTATTTTGAAGGCATCCTCATCCTTACATTCTAGTGTTATAAATATGTGTGCTGGGAACCAGCAGTTAGTGTAATGGCTATGTCGCTGGACTCCCACATAGTCGACCGCAGTTCGCGTCCTGGACCCAGTGGCTTAAAACTCACGCTGGGCGCGTGTGCATGCGTGCCCAAGATCCCGAGAGGAGAATGGAGGAGAAGGGATTGTGGCGTGACCATCCTCCCTGGGGGGTGATTTCTCACTTTCTGTCTCTATGTCTCTCTCTGTCTGTCTGGCGAGCGTACGCGCCCTATAGTGAAAATCCCTCCAAAAAGTAAATAAATAAATAAATAAATAAATATGTGTGCTCACAACGCCTTCCCCACCACGGCAGATACAAACAGAAGTAAAGCGTCAAGAGAAAATAAGAAAACTTCCTGCAGGTATTTCATTAACCAAGGTTAAATTTAAGACACATTTTTAAGTCAGAGGAAAAAAAATAATGGCATTCTTTAATTTTTTTCCTTTGTTTGTGATAGAGCGAGCACATGCACATTAATTAGAGTAAAAGAGACAGCAAGAGAGAGAGAGAGAGGTGAAAACTCTCCACAGGGTTTGGTCACACTTTGATCTCCCTCCTGCTGCCTGCCAACCCATTGGATCTTGGGCCCTTTCCTGTGTGTCCTGCATATTTCACATTGTTCAGGCACAGGATTTGAACTGAGGTCAAACAGTGACATTATGTAAGCTGCTATTAAATGCACTAGGATAAATACAACAGCAACAAACATAAATAAAGAAGGCTAATGCTTAGTAGAATAAAAATATTAAGAAAAAACAAGTTAAATCTTACACAAAAAGGTAGAAAAACATAAACTTGTAACAAGAAGGATTTCAGCAGGACAGGTTTTAGTATATAAACACCTTTGCATCATTACATATTTTGGTTTAAAAACTTAAACTTTTTTTAAAGTTTTATTATTTATTGCCATGATATCACTATTTGCAGTTCATGAAACCACAGTTCATGAATCATGTAGCTGGGAAGTAGTCAGAATTTTAATACATAACAATTTTGGCAGTTTTTCTCTTCTATAGGATTTCTACTCATTGTATCATGTGCTAATATGTTCATATTTCTCCAGGATGATTGCTAATCCTAGTCTATATTTGAAACCAAAGGTATGTGTTCATTATTTAGGCATATTTCTTTCTAATTATTCCAGCTGGAGCTGGTCCATAATGTAATGGAACAAAGTAGCATAAAATGTACTTGGCTATATTCCCACTCACAGGTCTGCTAGATTGAGATATCTTAGATCCATAGTGAATCTGAGAGTATTGGGGATAGTACAGTGAATGTTAGCCTGTATATATGGATCTGGCACATCTACTTCTTACTGCTGGGAAATTATTAAAAAACTATTTTTTATTTCTGGTTTAATATGCAAATATAGTTTTGCCTTCCCCTATTTATACAGAATTATAGTCATTCAATCAGATTAATGCCCTAGTACCAACAGCCACAATATACATAAATACTATTCTTCCCTATTCTTCCAGACAAAGAAAGTGTTTTACAAATTGTAAGCAGGAAATTCATCTATTTTAATGTGTATGACTAGAATCTTAACGGTGCAGTTGTACTACCATCCTCTGCTACTATCACCTTATATGACTATAGCTTCCAGCAAGAGAGAAGAGCATGGACTGGCTACTCCAGAAATGACAGAAATAAATGGCACAATAGGAATAGAACCTACACTTATCTTTTGATTTGATTTTATACTTATTAATCAGGACAGCCAGGCTCTGCCTCCAGAGAAGATACAGTTCATAGGCACTACAATTCCATGTTCAAGAATTTACAAGTAGACTTCATTTCCATCAGATATAAATTATTCTACTAAAACTGTACATTCTCTCATTTTGTGTCCTGGCATTTATCTTTGTCTAGATAACCACAGGGATACATGTGCCTATATTTAACATGGAGATGAAAGAATATGTGAAATTTAGTAGTAGACATTGTTGAAATATATGACAATTCTAAAAATGTTTAAAGTAATTTCTTTTTTTAATTTGCAAGTCTACCTCTACTAAAGAGTAATTTGCAGACTCTCACAAAACAGGATAATAAAATATACATGGAAACATGTATAATCCCCACACATAAGTCTGTGGCTCATAATTTACAACAAATCTATGTTGTACACATTTATTTGTATCTTTCTGACGACTGAACTCCTTGGTTATTCTAAAAGATAAAGTAAGCCAGTGGGTGAAGGACCATTGAGAGGCCTAAATCAATAACAGAAATTCCTTTCAAATTTAGGTTATTTTGGATATTACATTTGTAACTAGGACTCTTTCTCACTTGTTGAGAAATTTTAAAAAATTAAGATTCAACAAGAGATGATCAAGACTGCTAGCTGACAACATTTGAAACAACTATTGAAATCAATAGTTGAGTTAGAAAGTCTGAAATGAGATTTCATTAAAAATCAAAATTGGTGGTTGCTTGTGTAGCACAGTGGTGAATGGAAACCAGATCTCGCATGGCTAATATAAGTTCAAGTCCCAGCCCCAGTAACTTAATAAACATGCTGCTGTGTGTGTGCATGCCCAAAATCCTGACAGAGCAATGAAAGAAAGAGTTGAGTGGCATTTATTCTCTCTCTCTCTCTCCCTTCCTCCTTTTCTCTCTCTCTTTCTGTCTCTCTCATGACCACACATGCCATCTAGCAAAAATTTAAAAAAATAAAAATAACTTTTTAAAAAAGTCAAAATTTGACACCTAGCACCAAGGTTGTACTATCTAAAAACTAATTCTCTAATTGTCACTTAAAGATACCAGTTTTCCAGAGAGGCTGTTGCCTTTTGAACATGAGTGATACATAGAAGATGAGCCTTGCACACATGCTAACTAGCACTGAAGTTGTCAGAACTAAGTAGAAGGAACTCCAACAAGTCCCAATTTTGGCATCAAAATGAATCATGACTATAATGGATCAGAATGCAATGAATATTGGCCTGGCTGCAGTGGTGCTCACTGCTGAGATGCTCCGTAGGCTGGGACCACATGGGCAGCCCAGGTTTTATTCTCAGTCCAACATAAAGGCTGGAAGCAGTGGTGAATGTCTGTAATTCCAGTGACTGGGGAGGTTGAGGCAGGAGGACTACACACTCCAGGCTGGCTGGGGCAACACAGTGAGACTGTCTAAAAAAAACGTATATGTGATGATGTCCCCTATAATCCCTGCTGACAGACTGAAGGAGAGAGATCACAATACAGTGAGACAATGTCTAAAAAACAGTAAAATAATAAAATAAATCAGGAAACAAAACACAATAAATATTTTTAAATCCATATATTAACAATGATGTTAACAAAAGTTAAACTAATTCATTGCAACTCAAATTAGTTAGAAACAAATTACTACATTGACAGTTGATAAAACCTGAAAAATATTAAGCACATATTATATTTTTTTGGATAATGAGGGAGAGTTCTACTCTATTAATGATTCTCCCCCCCCCAAAAAAAAATATGTTGGAGTCCTTGCCCTCAATTCTCAGGGTCAGTGGGTGGCATGGTGGTTAAAGCACTACACTCACACACAGCTGACCATGATTCAAGTCCTGGACCTGGAGCCTTGATCATCACTCCTGGTGCATGTGTATATATAGGCCAAGGAGAGAAGCATCAAACAGTTCCTTCCCTGGCACCTTCAGAATGAACATGGATCTGCTGGATCCTTCTTTCCAGACTGCCATATTCCAGAATTGGGAGACTGTAATTTTCAGCTGTTAAAGCCATCTTTTTTTTTTGAGAGGTTTTTGCTATAGGGCATGTGCGCTCACCAGAAAGACAGAGAGAGACAGAGAGATAGAAAGCGAGAAATCACCCCCCAGGGGGGTGGCCATGCCACAATCCCTTCTCCTCCATTCTTCTCTCGGGATCTTGGGCACGCACGCATACATGCCCGGCGTGAGTTTTAAGCCACCAGGTCCGGGACGCGAACCATGGTCGACTACATGGGAGTCCAGCAACATAGCCATTACGCTAACTGCTGGTCCCTAAAGCCATCTATGTCTGGTACTGTTTAACAGTAGTCCTAACACTAAATACACCACTCAGATGTCCTTATTTGGTTAGAACTACATTATGAGGCACTTACACATGAAATGACATATGAGGTTTCCATTAAAACCAAGAGGCAAATAGCGGGAGGGAAGAAATAAAATAATAATAGAAACTCTTCAAAATCATTGAAGCTGAGTTATGGTACATAAGGTTAATTATACTATATTGCTTTATTTGGTCCATTAAAGGACCTTTTGAAATGTCCACGGAAAAGTTTTAAAAGAGAGAAAACAAATGCATAAAAATCAGTACTTGGATTTAAACATGAACACACAGCTGAAATTAAGACTGCCTTTCAGAACCACATTCTACCTCATGTGTGCAGCACCAAAGGACAGTAACAAAGCCTCTAGCCAAAGAAATGCCACTCTCCCATTTTATTATGAAGATTTATATTTCAATCCATGCCTTTCATATTGTGGATAAGCTTAACCTAGTATCTCACATTCTAAGAATTTTCTGAATAAATACTATACAAAGAATTGAAATATTCTGTGAATCAGTGTAAAACATTAAGTATCAAAGAAATTATAAACATATATTATTTTATTACAAACATTCCTGGGTAACTCAGGCAAAGATGAAAGAAAAAAAAATCATCCTCTAAAGTAGGTGTTAGCTATCTTGATATTTTTCCATTACAGTTTGGGCCTCTATAAAACAAGGTCAATGTGTGTTCTTCCCCCTTTTTTATATGTAATAGAAAGCTGTTTTAAAATTTATTGAAGAACGGGATCAGCAGATACCATAATGGTTACGTTGCTGGACTCCCATGTAGTCAACTGCTGTTCAAGTCCTGGACCCAGTAGCTTAAAACTCACAGGTGGCACATGTGCACGCATGCCCAAGATCCCCAGAAGAGAATGAAAGAGAAAGGACTGCAATGTGGGCATCCCCCCCACAGAGGGATTTCTTGCTTTCTGTCTCTCTGTCTCTCCAGCAAGCACACATGCCCTATAGCAAAAGTCTCTCTCAAAAAGAAAAAAAAAAAAAAAAGAAATATCAATATAGTGGATAGAGGTGGGTTCCATATCCAAAATTAGTTCTACAAAAAGCCAAGGGGGTCAGAGAACAAACTATAAGTGGTATAAAGAAAAAAGCACGTTTAGGTAGTTTAGTTAAAAAAAAAAAAAAAAAAAAAAAACTTATATAAGGAATATGACTAGAAAATTAATTGACTCACTTCTCTCCCACCACACTACCTCTTATTATCTCAACACTACCCTAGGTTCTTATCTCTTTATTTTATTCCTCCCTGATCACCAATATGGATATGTTATCTCTGAGATAATACAGATGTTTAAGGCTCTGTCTACCTTCTTTTGTGTTACTGAAATGTGGTTAGACTGTATCTAGTTTGTGCATAGTTAGTTCTAGTTTTTCCTCCTAAATAAGTTCTTGTTCTTTTAACAGAATCCAGCACCAAAACAGAAAAGTATAAAATGTGTAGCCCAAGGATTTTCTTAAGAACCTAGCATACATAGCAACTTTATGATGCCATTTCATAGAGCTGAGTTATGTGATATTTAATAATCATTCTACAATGAAACTATTGAGTTGTCAGAAAAGTCATAATGCATTTTTGCATAGAAAAATATGCCATGACTTTTCTGACAACCCAATAATATAATATATCTTGGGTTAAAAATGAATGGAGTTCAAGGACCAAGTTACTCTAGAAAAAATTCTGAATGAACTCTTTCAAAATGTTGGTATTTATTTGATCAGTGATTCTTCTTGTCATATTTTCATTCTGAATTTTTCAAATAGCCCCATAATGATTCCTTGGATTTGAAAATCAATTTTGAATACTGAATTATGGACTTGGAAACAATACTAATCACTAGTTTTGATAACATTCACAACAGTAGATGAGTAGTTCATGTACACACACACACCCAAAACACATATGCATATCTCCAAAGCTCACTTTCTCTATTATATCATATTATATTATATTACATTATTTTTATATTATAAGGTAGCATACAAGAATGGTGTCTGTCTTGTTCATCGTATATCTGCCAGCTTAAGAATGCCTATAATATCAGTGAGCATTCGGTAAGTGTTGAATGAATAAAGACATTAAATAATGTATAAGTGAATTATGAAGGTTGGTATAATCCATTCTGATTAAAACAACAATAAAAATGTACTAGGTATTTTTATGCCCTTATCTGCAAAGTGCAAACTGCTTAATCACTTATTTTCAATTAAACCCTAAATTTTAACTTACATTGCCATCTCCTATGATATTAATACGAAATCAATGAAGAAATACCATTTGAATTTAAATTCAAAGTTCTCTTAAGTCTTATGAATTTTTCTATTATAAATCTTGTTTACTGATTTTTCACGCTGTTGAGCCCAACTTAAAAACAATAATTTTACTCTGCATTCACTGAATGAATATTAAGCAGAAATAATATACAAAACACACTCTTCTCAGTAAAGTGGGAAAATATTATGAAAAGGACAAAGGTATTGTTCTCTGTAAACAAAAAGCTTGCAGGAAAAGTAAGACATGCACATATATAACTACTAAAAGGCAGAAGCTTTTAGTGATGAGAGAATATAGAGAAAGAACTATGGAGTGTGGTAGATTCCTACTGGCTGGGATGATCACCATATTTTCCATGGGGAAGCAGCTTGTGAACATAAACTGTTTGGGCAAAAAGAATTTGGATGTTAGAGAATATATTCAAATAGATGGACAAAGATGTGCAAAGGCAAAAAGTATGGATGATACATAATATATACAATAAAATAAATATGTATAATAGAATTGATGAAAGACACAGTTAACTGTCCCCTCAAAAATCCATTTTTACCTTGGCCACTCATTTAAAAACTTTATTTCTCAGTCTTACTTATACCTAGATACGGTATGTGGCCAACTTATTGTCACTGCACATGAATGGAAGTGTTTTGTGCAAATCTCTTCTCAATTCTTTAAATTAAATTGCTTGCTCTGGATTTCCTTTGATTCTCTCTCCTTCTTATTCTTGGGGAATAGAAGTTCCTGGCACTTGAGTAAGCTTCAAATATACATGTGAGATCAATGTTCTAAGGTGTGTAGTCATAAGAAAGATGCAGCCAAGGTCCCTGGATGACTTCATGAAGCAGAGCCAGCCTGGATCTCTAACATCCTGACTTCATTACATGGTTTTAGATGCCAGGCTGAGTTTAGACTCTTTTTCTAATTTTATGGTCATTAGGAGGTAAAGAAAAAAGAGATAAGAGGTCAGATAACTTTTTTTTCTGCATACCTATCATGTGCCATCATTGTGATCTTCTAAATTATTTCATGACAATTTGATAAAAGAAGGATTTGTTGGCAGTTGTACATTTAATGTTTTGAAATAAAGATAGAATGATATCAAAACACTGAATAACATAAATGATAATATAAAAGAGAGAACAGACAGATAAATTATAGGGAATGCAGAACTGTGATTATAACAGATTATTTGGCTGTGATATTAGCCTGGGCAACAGTGGAGACTGGTCACTTTCAGATTAGGTAACACAATAAGGAAGAGGATTTAGAAGGAGGAAATACGAGTACAGTTTATAAAATAATACATTCAATGGTGAGTTAAAAATTTAGAAGAGGGAACAGAAAGTGAGCAGTTCTTTTTAGAAAGAAGCCACTTGCATAAAAATAAGTTGAGAATAAGTTCAGTGTAATACTAGTTGTAAAGAGTATATGAAACAGATCTGATCTGAAAAGAAAAGAGGACAGGGTTCACATATCTATGTTTGATCCTAAATAAAAAGGAGCTGATAAACCTCTCACTTTAAGTTCCTTTCAAGTAGCAATAACATGTTAGCTGTAGATTATCAGATGCTAGAAGAAAGCTTTTGAATAGATAGTTCAACTTTTCCCTAGTGATAAAGGTAATGCATTATTCCCTTAGTATTTTTCTTTATACTTAAAAGATTCTTCCCAGATAATACATGGATCTTATCTTTCCTGTCAGAACTGCCTAAATAATTCATACAAAAATTTTGTTTCTGCCAAGATTACGTCAGTAACCGAAGAAAATTAAATTTTGACTTAAGATCTCTATGTTGACTCCCTAGTTTGCTCTTAACCCCATTGCAACACAGAATCAGAACTGAAGCAATGATTTAAACGGTTATTGCAAGTCTAATGTAGTCCGATCTATCCTCATGCCTGAATCCCTCTACACTTCTCTTGACAAGTCTTGTCTCTATTTAAATATCACCCGGTACTTCCTGACATCAGTGAACAAGAATTCTTAGAAGTCTTCGTGATATAGTAGTATAATTCTCTACACAATTCTCTATAGAAGGCTCATAATGTAAAGATAATTCCTTTTCCACATGGTTATAATTTAAATAATTGAATACAGTTATGTTTCCTATAAGTCTTCTTTCCAACTAAACATTTCTAGTTCCTTATGCCGTCTCTTATTAAGTAGTTTGCACAACTATGGCCATATGGCCATTCAATGTGTAACATGTGTATGTATGCCATCTACTGCAGTCATCTAGAAGGGGATACAAAATTAAAGAGAGTTTTGCCAATACAGTCAGAAACTCTCATCTTATCTATTATTACCAAAGCAGTATGCTAAAACCAGTTGGATATTTTTCTAACTTCAAAATTTACTAATAGTCTTTCCTATATAGTCACAAATAATAATATAAGAAAATTATTTACTTCAAATTATCAGATCTTCTTAAAGATATCAGCTATCAGTTTGTATGTATGCAGTCCAATTTCTACCTAAACAAAATAATTTTTATTAATTCTTATTTAATTTACTCTGACTGATTGATTCTATTATTCCTATATACTAAGAGATTTAGTGAATCCCAACCATAGGACCAGATTATTCATAAATACTTTGTTTAACTTGTGGATTGTACATCATGCTATATCAATCTTCTTTTTAAAATAAAAAACACAAATTTTTAGAAGAAAAAGATTGGAAACTGAACTCAGTGGAATACCACTAGAAACCTCCCTCCAGGATAATGTACATATAGCAACAGAGATCTCATGTGCAGTTATCTAATTTATTTTTGAGACTAAAATAATCTATTTTGTTATATATATATTATTTCTCCATATTAGTCAAAAGTAAGTCAAAAGTCTTTTTGTTATGTGAATATGCTTTCTTCTCCAAGACACATTATAGCCAGATTGACCAAAACCACAGACAAAGACAAGATACTAAGATTGCCAAGAGAGAAACATCAAGTTACCTAAAAAGTATATCCCATCAGGCTAAAAAGAAACAAACCAAAATTGGGGGAAATTTTCAACCTTTCTAATCTAGTTAAAACAAAAATACAAAAAAAGAAAACAAAGATAACAAAAAGTGAAGGTAACCAGTTTTATTGCATGACATAACTTTAGGGCATATATACTGCTTTAGGCAAGAATCTCTTTTAAGGTACTATTACTCATCCATTAATAATTATAATAATTAATGCCATATCATGAAATAAATATCATTATTATTGGACTACATCTTTTGTTCTAGAATATAAATCAACTTTATACATCTCCAATGATTCATTAATATTTCTAAAAACACCAGAGTAATATAGAGTTAATTCATTCCCAAAAAGCATTTTGTAATTTGACAATTGCCTCAATTTTCTTCTATACCAGTAATTTTTCTGAAATTTTTTAGTATGAATGAGAACTGAAAGAAAGATATTGATCTCTTTATTCCTATTTTTGTTATAAAACCAAAGTTTCTAAGTATGAGTAAGGTAATTTTGTCGTGATACTGTTTGGTTTTGGTGGTTATTTTTATATGGGTTTGAGATCTGGTGGATAGCTTAGAGATTTGGCTTGCAAAATATAACATGAAATCAGATGAACACATACATACAGTCTTGGGAGGAAAGAGACACAACTTTATACAAGCCCACAGGGAATGAGTTAAATGGTCGTAGATGTACACAGACGTCTAAGAGGAAGGTTGAGTTACTGAGGGCAACACACCAGGAGAAAGTGAGAAAGTAGCTGCTATTTGTACAAGAAAACTGAGAAAAATAGAAATGTCTAGAGAAGAGAGAATTTATTCTACATCCAGTAAATAGGCAGACTAATTCAGAAAGAATGCTAAAAAAAAAGCTTTGCTGGGATGGGGTGGGGATGGTGAAGATGTATCTAGTTAAACCTTTTCTAAGCCAACAGTTTTATGAACCTTACCCTATTCGGCCTTTAGACCTTGATGTTAGTTTGGGAGTTTTATGGCATTTTATTCACTTTTATTATTTAACTCAATGTCTTTTTTAAATATCTAAGCAATCAGCACGGGCTCCAATGGTCATGTTGCTCCCTTCAGTTATTCCTTTTCATGCTCCTTTTATGGAATAAAAGACCAATATCACCTAGGTGGTAGGTAATTGGAAAGCCTTCCAGTAACTTCCCATTGTGATTACAATAAAATCCAAACTACTTCTGCTTGTCAAGTAAGTCCTTACAGGAACAGGCTCCTGCTTCTCCGACCTCATCACATTTTACCTTCATCAAATGTACTTGGGGGTCTGTGCATTTATAATCTACTCAGACTAGAATGAGAACGCTCTGTTCCCATAGTTTGGATCTCAACTGAAATGTAATTTTCTTGGTGCAGACTTCCTTAACTATCTTCACTATCATTTCTGCCATATATTTACTCTCTATTCCACTGCACAGGCTTAACTTCTTCATAGCAGATACTGTTATCTATAGTTTGCTTACTGTTATCTATAGTTTTCTTATTTTTATTGGATTGTATTGTGTCTACCAATCTACCTACACATGTTAACTCCATGAATGCAAGGACTATATTTCATTCAGTATTGTGTGTCTTCAGATCTTAACAGTACCTAGCAAGAAGACCTCTTAGTAAACAAATCTCAGTATGATGAATGAATGAGTGAGTTAAAACTGTGGTACAAGAAAACCTCATTACTATCATAAAAGAAATTGAATTTTGAAAGGCTGTGCTCTAAAATCAGTATCAAATATATTCACAGAGAGAACAACCATTTACAATACCAAAAGTACTCATTAAATAAGTAAACTTTAAAAAAGTTTTCTTTATGGGGAAACAGAAAACATGTAAGAGCTTGTTATATTTGTTTGTTGTTGCCTTTTTATATTTTCCAGCTCTAAAAACACCAAAGGATGACATATTTTCTTGAGAATAAATTTTTTCTACCAGCTTATTTTTTAAAATTGCTGTGCATTACACACATGGAAAAAAGAAAGATATAAAATGAACACATACCACAGATACATGAAAAAACACACCTTTAAACCAGAAGTATCAATGTAACTGATGAAACTGCCAGTTTGAACAGAAAGTTTATTTTCATTGTACTGAGTGTATAGGAAGAGATTGAAGATAGTAAGAAAGGAATGATGACAAATTCTGTAGGAGAACAATTACGGCCACTCATAGTGAAGTCCATCCCTCAAAGAAACAGTATTTATGATGAATACTTCCAGGCCTACATACACCAAAATGCTCTAGCTATCTTGAATACATAAGTGCAACAGCCTATAAATAATGAGACTTATGTTCAGTAAAGTCAAGCCCTTTCTAAGATTCACAGAGCTGGTAAGTATACTATCTCATAGGAAACCATGAGAATTACTGAAAACTAACCAGTGAACACCATGCATGATCATTTATTTAATATTTTATTTCCTTTTTAAGTTTGGTGATATACTTAAACATGTAAAACTATTAGCATAAAATGCTTTATGTTTATATCTGACTTTGTCCTCCAACAATGAATCAAACTTACATAAGTGTCAAGATTTTAAAAAGTGAGTGACCTTGAAACTATCCATTATTAATTTCCTTCTGAGTTTTCTGTATCAGAAAGATCACTTAAATCTTTAGTATATATAGTAAATTCACTGGATATAAACATTTAATATGATCTCAATTCAATTATAGTTCAAAATCACTCATAAAGATTCAAAGAGACCCCCAAATTAGAAGACTATAAAATCATAAATCAAATTCTCCATTTTACTAACTAAAATGGTATCAACCTTTCAAGTGCCAAAGATTTGAATGACTTATGAAGAGGTGCCTTGTTCTATCTACATCATAAATCTTTCGTAGTCCATGCCAAGGTCCATACTTAACAGTACTTCAACTGTGAAATGCTAATTTAAATCCACAGTTCAATGATTTTCTTAAGAGATGACAGCATAATGTTGAAATTATTGATGTCAGTCTCTTATAAAGCAGGTTCCCCGTAGAGTCACTCAAAATCCATGGCTTTATCTCACTGTGTAGTTGTCAGACACCTTTGAGTGGGAAGAAAATAGGGTCCATGTTATCTAACTTATTTAATATGCTTTTTTTCCTAAATCTCAACTATAATACAGAGCTGAATTTTTGAAGCTCTATTGTGTTTCAACACAATGCCATAAAATGTTGAGTAAATGGCATTCAATGAAAATGTGTTTAGAATATTGTTTCTTTCCAAAGTTAATTATTATATAATTTACTTCATGTCAATTTTAGCAAACATTCTGTTTTGTTTTGTTTTTCTATATATAGTCATTTCATGCTTGTAGTATATGTGTTTCTTTTAAACAAATCTAAAACATTGGATAATTTTTATAGAAACGCTATTTTTTTTAGCTATGTTACTGAAGTAAAGGCATGACAAGAAGATGTATTAGCTAACTGAAAACAAAAAAATTAACAAAGGAAATAGGAATATTCACTCCAATTTTCAAATATTTATTGAGGCCTTCCTTTTTTTTTTGGAGAGGTTTTCACTACAGGGCGCGTGTGCTCGCCAGACAGACAGAGAGAGACAGAGGAAGGAAGTAGTATAAACATAGTATAAAATGAAGGAAACAGTATAAAATAATCTTGTGTATATTAATATGTTCATAAAATAATTTAATTTTAGTGCTGGAGTACCTGATGTAAAAAATGTCAGATCATTTCAACTTTTCCACTTAGTATTTTTAGTGATCATCTTCTATCCCCATATATTGAGTAGTCGGGAAAGTCATGATGCATTTTTGCATAGGAAAGCATGTCATGACTTTCCTGATGACCTAATAGAAATAGACTGATAATTTGGGAATCTAAGGAAACAAATAGGGAAATGGACATTTTATCAGCAGTAGAGAACAGGATCGATCATAATGTAAATATTTCCTAGCATGTAAAATCAGATAATTGTGCCTTTAAGGCTAAGAACCATGTTTGTAATCCAAGGAACTCAAACCACATGAAGTTTTCATTCCCTACCCTGTGCCTGATTAAAAATTAATTGACCTCAGGTCCAGCAGTCAGCATAATGGCTATGTCGCTGGACTCCCATGTAGATGACCACGGTTCGAGTCCCGGCCTCCGTGGCTTAAACTCACGTCGGGGGCGTGTGCTTGCATGCCCCGGATCCTGAGAGGAGAATGGAGGAGAAGGGATTGCAGTGTGGTCATCCCCCCTGGGGGGTGATTTCTCTCTTTCTCTCTCTCTGTCTCGCTCTGTCTCTCTGGCAAGCACACGTACCCTGTAGGAAAAAACCTCTCAAAAAAATTAATTGGCCTCTGTTTCTAATGCTAAAAATTAATATTAAATCATTTATTCACATAATCCAGTCAGTAACTCACATATGAATCAACTCAAAAAACATTACACGCATCCTCTTTTTTTTAAGCATTCAGATGCTACTGGGATATACTGAGATAAATGTGCAATATCAGAAACACAGTAAGTTCTCAACAAATCTTGTTGATTTTTAAGAATATTCTAGGTGTCTGAGACATCCTGTAAAATATGACATGAAGAGTGGGGAAACTGTCATTCAGAGGCTGACAACAAAGCAACCAACAGCAGACTCAACAAGTTCTGATTTTAACATGGTAACACCTGAACAGTCTTTCAATCTCTCTTTTTTACCGTTTGTTTCTGAGTAAGGTGAAGAGAATACTTGCCACAATGACTACAGAGTAACAGAAAATTTTGGCACATTTTTCCTCCATTAAACAACAGGCATCACTTTCAAACTTGAAAAGAGAGGTGGAGAGTGGTCCCCCAATTCCTGAGAAATGTGATACAAGACACCCTTTAGTTGTGAGCTCATAGTTTTAGACTAAAAAGCCCAAAAAGGTCTCTCCATGTTAAAATTAACTTCTGGAATTCTGTCATCTTTTTAAGTTTTTAGACAGATAATGAAAGAATGAATCTTTGAGTGCCTCTCATCCTTGTTTTACAAATGACAGCACAAAACTTTTGAGATTATAAAGCTATTAAGACTAATTCTGGATCTAGAACTATATCTTGTAATTCCATCACTAGTACAATTCCATTATATTCCATGCCTTATAAATTTTATAAAATCAGTTCTTAATTTACAAACATAGAGTGTAAATTTCCCCTTGCAATTGAAAGACCACATAGGAATAGCAATCCAAACTAAGGGATATTTCTCTCTCTCTCTCTCTTTTTAAATTAATTAATTTACGTTCATTTACTGAGCATTGTCACAGCATACAAAATGTGATTTCCCATCCAGAATATACTGCATAGTGGCTTAATCATACAAGTTATCACCAATAATTTTCCATTTCTAGTTTCATATAAATATATATATATATATTTACAGAGAGACATATATATATACACACACACATA
>NW_006198026.1:1185132-1185422 GCF_000334495.1 Tupaia belangeri chinensis | reverse complement strand
TATGAGGTCGCACCTAACTGATGCTACATAGTTTTTACTACAGTCATTAATTAGGTATTTTTTACTATATTTTTTATAATTTTTAAAAAGCAGTTTTAGCTTTAATAAATCAAAGGAATGCTAAGAAACTATGCTTAAGATTTAAAGCCAGGAAATAGGTTGTGATTCTGTTCAAATAGCAGGTACATGAACCTATCAGCAGCTCAAGACATGAGGAAAATCCTTAAAACAGGAACAGAGCCTAGAATAAAATCAGCAATATTTTAGTCAAAAGTTATAAAATTCTATTT
>NW_006198026.1:1168122-1185071 GCF_000334495.1 Tupaia belangeri chinensis | reverse complement strand
GTTGGCCATTTTCTTAGTTTTTGAACTCTTATTTCTATGTGACTACTTAATTTTCCTGGTATAGCACTCCCTTGAGAACTTCTTGGAGACCTGGTCTGGTGTTGGTAAATTCTTTCAGGTCTTGTTTATCTGAGAATGTTCTTGTCTTTTCTTCCCATATGAAGGATAATCTTGCCAGATATAGTATTCTTGGTTGAAATTGTTTTTACTCAACACTTCGAATATATTCTCCCATTCTTTCCTCACTCACAGTGTTTCCAATGAGAGGTCCCCTGTCAGCCTGATGGGATCTCCTTTGTAGGTAACTTGACATTTCTCTCTTGCCAATCTTAGTAACTTGTCTTTGTCTGTGGTTTTGGTCAATCTGGCTATAATGTATCTTGGAGAAGATCTTCTTGGGTTGATTCTATTTGGGGTCCTTTATATTTCTTGGGACTAGATCTTTGAATGCCACTCTAGGTTTGGAAAGTTTTCTTCCAAGATTTCATGCAATAGATTGTCAATGCCCTTATGAGTCTCTTCTTCTGGGCTACCAATTATCTGGATGTCTGGACATTTGATGATATGTAGTATTTCTCTATATTATTCTCATTTTTTCTGGCAACTTTCTGTCTTTGTGGTGGATTTTTCCAGGCCAGCGATTCTATCTCCTACCTCTGAGATTTGATTTTCTGTATGATCTAGTCTGCTTTTCATACCTTCAAGGGAGGTTCTGACTTCCTGTAATATAGCCTTCATCTCTAACAGGTCCATTTGATTTTTTTTTTTAGAGTGTGAATTTTCTCTTTAAGATCTTGCAAGAATTTCCACACCTCCTGGAATTCATCAGCTCCTTTCTCCTGCCTCTTTGGCAGTCCATTGTCTCTCTTTGATCTCTGTGAGCTTTGTCACTATGAAAATTCTTAGTTCTTTAACTGACATGTCTATGAGTTTCATTGTACTGTCTGAGGATGAAGAGGAGATATTATTTTCACTTGAAGGAGAGGTATTTTCTTGTTTTCTCATATTTCATGACTCTGCAGTAATTTCTAGTCATCTGATGGATGGTGCATTTCTTTCTAATTCTTGAAGTTCAATCTGAGTGTTCAGGGGTGTGCAGGAGGAGGTGATCTGCAATCTTTCTTCTGTTTTGTTCTCACTTTTTGTGTAACAGAATCAGTGGGTATAGCAGAATATTCTGACCCTAATGGTATTCAGATGTATAGATTCTGTTCACTTGGACCTGTTTAGACACTTAATGCGAAGGGGCTGAGCAGCCAATGAGTAAAGATAAAGGAAAAGGAAAAGAATTAGAGAAGAGGAAAGAAGACGAAAATAAATAAAAAGAAGAAAAGAGATCATTTAAAAACTTTAGATTTTGATTTTAAAAAGTAAAAATTGATTTTTATTTTAAAGAGTAAAAAAAGGCAGTATTTCACAGCTGAAATTCAGGATCCATGTGAGGATGGGCTCAGATTTGTGCCTTTCCAGAAATGAGAGTAGACGGGGAAGTCTCAGCAGAAAATCTTCATTTTAAGTCCCTGAAAACAATATTTCACAGCTGAAGTTCAGGATACATATGAGCAGGGATAATTCTCTTATTTCATCTTTCCTTCACGTTAAAATAGCAAAAGATAGCACGTTGTTTCTCTAATACTCTGAGTAGCCATTTAGCAGTCTAAACTGTTGATTGTCAGGTGGTCACAACAATGTGAAATTTTTTCTTTCTTCTTTCTCATCTCCCTGGTTATTCTTATGACAGCAGGAAATGAGTGGCCTTGTTCAACACCTGTTGCAACAGCTCTATATAATCAAAGTATAGTTCTCTCTGAAATACATATGAACTATATTTTCTTGCCTCATATATTCAAAGTTCTTCCTTTGGATCTATGCTCATTTTGTACTTTCATATGTTTACCAAATAAACAGTTGAAGAAGAGGGAGTAGAAAAAAGAGGCTCTGCCAGTCATAGTCATAAAGTAATGGTGAATAGCTTTTGCAGTGAAGGAATTTATTTTAGGACTTAGAGTGGCTCACAGTCTTGTCCAAAAGACTAGAAAATTAAGTCTGGATGAGGGCCAATTGATTAGACAGAAAGGGTGATGCTACAGGAATGAATATTTAGGCAGCTGCCTCTGGCATCCTCGCATTCATTTTCAGTTGTACCACCAACTCTCAATTTGGTGACCACTACTGTGAATAACCTGTGAACATACTGCACATTTCAACACATAAAGTTTGCATTAAGCCTGTCTCACACAGTGACACCTCTGCAGTCAGAAAGCAGAGAGTGACTGCTGTCTCTATAGAGGTCAGTGGAATGTTGCTTTCTGACTCTACTGAAACCCTCTCATGCTGAAGACAGACTAAATATCCAGCCAACATAAACAAGTAGCTCAGACTGAGAAAGGAGGGTATCTCTATTCTTAGAAATTAATTTCAAGTCACATAATATTATGCTCAGGATTGTGAAGCAATAAATAAGGATGATGGGCAAATTGGGATGAGTATTCAATTAGCAAATTTTTTTAAAGTGGACAAGTTTGAAGGACACTATATGCAGAGATTAACAACCCAGACTACATGCGTATAAACATGATTTCTACTACTTACTAGCTGTGTGACCCTAGACAAATTCACTAAATTTTCCACACCTGAATTTCCTCATAGGGAAATAGTATGGAGCAAATATCTACATGTCCTCACCAAGTTCTGAACTACCACATACATTTTGGAATCACAACCAATTACTAAAGACTGAATGCATTCCATTGTCAGAAATGCCTATCAAACAATGAGATTCTTCATTCCTAGCATCAGAGGAAAATAACTAGCTCAATCATTAAGTCCATTTCAAAGACTCAGTACTCTTTCTTATGCACTGATTCCATCTGCACATGCATTTCAGAAAATGAGACCTAACTCACCAGGAATGCTTATTTCTGGTGGATCCCCATTTGAGTATCCATCATGGTATCTACCCTGGAAACATACTTCCTCTGGTTTAGTATTGATCAAATAAAACCATTAGTTCATAGAAAATTAAAAGCAAATGAATGATTCTTTCTCTCAAGACTTTTTCTTTTTTAAGTTTTTTTGCCTTAGGGCATGTGCACTCATAGGAGAGGAACAAAGAGAGACAGTGAGAAGGAAAATGAGAAAAGGCCAAGCTGTAATTCCTTCTCCTCCACTCTCCTCTTAGGACTTTGGGCATGTACACACATGTGTGCGCATGCATGCAGTGTGCAATAACACACATATGCTTGGTGTGAGTTTCAAGCCACTTGGTCCAGGACTTGAACTGCAATCAGCTATGTGGGAGTCCAACGCCTTAACCATCATGCCACTAACTGGTCCCTTTATAATGGTGGTTGAGTGGTCTTTTGCTCATAGACCTGATTAGATATATTTGTTGTTGTCGCCTCAGTATCTGATTCCCATTTGTATTTCTCACCAGCAGCAACCAAACTTTCCTCTGGCAAATTCCCTTGACCTCATTCCTAGCCCTTTGAGCCTTAGATTCAGGAGGAAATATGCTTAAGCCAGGTAGCAAATTCTTAACTTTTGATTGCAAACTTTGCTTCAGAGATGAGTGTACAGACCCCAAAACACCAATGGACAGTAAAGAGGCCTTTGCTGGGGCTTCCAGAATGCACTTTCTCCCTCTATACAAGAGCAGAGGCCAGAAGAAAGGCATTTTCTTCTGAACTCTTCAGCATGAAGGTATGAGTTAGGACCTCTCTGTGGCTACCATGAGGGGGGCTGGCCTAAACACTATACCTATACACAGAATAGGGCACAGCTAAAGAACTCCAGAGAAACAAAGCCAAAGTTCATTGATGACAGCACAAATCTTTAGCTCAAACTGTGTGTTGAGTCAGCAAAAATTCTTACTTTTAAAATGTACAAGCTAAATTACTATTTTCTTACTTTTTCATTATTTATAATTTGCTTTATAACTAATTGCTGTATATCTTTATAGCACACAATATAGTTTTCTAAAGCATGCATGCAGTGTGTGATAATCAAATGAATGATACTACAATGTATGTTTTTTCAATAATATTATGTTCTTGTATCTGTTAAATGTCTTTTTCCTGAACCACTTCAATTCACCGCCTAATCTCCACTGCCCTCCCATATAGTCCCTGGTATCTACACTTGTCCTCTACACTGTTATGTCATTGGAATCTTCCAATTTCTGCAGTACCACTTACAATTGCTAAGACAAGGAATCCACCTAGGTGACCAACAATTGATGACTAGATTTTTAAAATATGGTACATTCACACTATGGAATATTAGTCATAAAGAAGAGTGAGACTCATTCACTCAATACAAAGTGGATGAATATATAAGACCTAATGTTAAGTGAAATTAGCTATACTCTTACTTTATTTTTAAAACCAATATAGATTTAGTTTTCTACCACACACAACTGAAATATTCCTAATTCTACAGCAAACTAGAAAATGATTAGAAAAATGTATTCCTACCCAACATAACAAAAATAATTGATATTTTATAAAAGTTTACTTAGTACACTATTCATCAGATAAACAATCAGAAGAGACAAAGAAACTTCAGATTGAGATTCAGAGTAGTTGTGATATTAACAAATCATCTACAAACATCTTTTAGATTGCAAATATCGGTCATATAAAAGGCATCTTAGATTACATTTTTTTTTCACAAGTACATAGGAACAAATTATGTCTGCAAAGAAAGCTTGTAGCTGACTTCTGCAGTTTAACTCTGACTGCAAGTGGGAGTCTTTCAATGACTAAAATCAAGAGAAGTCAAGCTTAAAACACCGCAGAGCTCTGAAGGGAAATTATGATGTCAAAATATATTCTTCAGCAAAAGCTAATGCAGAGATATTAGTGTACCATCAAACGTACACTCCTCCCAGGAGTAGAAAACAGATGCTATTTAGAGCAAAATATTTAGAAAGTAGTTTATAACTCAAAAAAAAAAAAACTTTTTAAACTATTCATATTATGAAAGTAATATGCAAATCACAGAGGGAATAAAAAAAGTGCTACATCTATATTAAATGCCGATTGTGATGTTAGATGACAGTATAAAATTAGCCTATTCCAGAAAGACATAGGCAGTGAACTTTGACTCAGGTTCTGCCATGCAGTCAGCTCCATTACATCGGGTACCTTCTAACCTTTAGTTGCCATGAACACTTGTACAACAGATACCTTCTTAGCTTCACACATAGGCACCTTCTCACCATTAGGTACCTAACATATTTATGTACATAAGGGTACTGAATGATATGACAGCAGTCAAAAATCGCACAGAAAATCATATCTGAATATTTTAAATTACAAAAATGCCTAATCATCTAAATATTTGAGCACATTGTTCCTTATTTAATAAGCTATTATTTCTCAACTAGAAATCTGGAAACTTTTGACCAGTCATAAAAAAGAGTGAGACTCATTCATTCAATACAAAGTGGATGAATATAGAAGACCTAATGCTAAGCAAAATTAGCTATACTCTTATTTTCTTATTTCTAAAGTCAATGTGGGTTTGGTTTTCTACCACACACAACTGAAATATTCCTAATTCTACAGCAAACTAGAAAATGATTAGAAAAATGTATTCCTACCCATCAGTTAGTTAGCGTAATGGCTATGTCACTGAACTCCCATGTAGTCAACTGTGGTTTGAGTATCAGACCCAGTGGCTTAAACTCACACCGGGAATGTGTGCATGCATGCCAAAGATTCCAAGAGGAGAATGGAGGAGAAGAGATTGTGGTGTGACCATCCCACCTGGAGAGTGGTTTCTCACTTTCTATCTCTCTATCTCTCTCTTTCTGGAGAGTGCATGTGCCCTATAGCAAAAAAATTCTCAAAACGAAAACTGGAAACTTCTGATACTAAGAATATGTGTCTTCAATACATTGTGGGTCTTAAATTTCCACATTTTTTCTTTTTCTTCTTCTTTTTTTAAGTCTCAATAGTGTGGAAAAATTGAGGTGATGAGTGCTATTAAAGAGAGAGAAATGTATGTAAATATGTTTTCTTGGGTGCTGTGGTTGGGGAAACCACACAGTGGATATAAGTAAATATTATTGTATAGGTGGTTTGAGCAATAAAGAGGAAAGGTATTGGTATGTTAAGTGACCATATATCTATATATCATGAAGGTGGGCAAAATAAAATAAAATAAATTTTTGTTCAACAATTGACCAGTAACATTCTAAAATTCTAGAAGCAGAAAAATTTACCCACAAAATCTTACTGTTTGAGTTCACTATTATGTTGCTAATAGAAATACCTGAGACTGGGTGCTTTGTGAAGAATAGAGGTTTATTTGGTTTATGACTGAGGTATCAGGAAAGTCCAAAGCTACGGGGTTAGCATTAGATCAGCCTCTAGTGTTATGTTACAACATGGCGAACAGAAAAATGGTGCGAACCTGCTAAGAGAGAGACCTGGGGCAGTTATCCCTTTAGAACAACTCACTGTTGCAGAAACTAACCTGTTCTCATAAGAGCTAGAGCTCATTCTATCTCACAAGACATTATTAGCCCATTCATGAGTGGGATGCCTCTAAGATCAAATATTGCTCACTAATCCTCACTCCTAAAGGTTTTGTCTCCTCCCCACATAATTACATTAAGGACCAAATCCAAAAACACGAACCTCTGGAGGAACAAACCATATTCAAACCATAGTATCTATTAAATTTCTGGGGGCAGGGCATGGGTAGTTGATGGTCAATGCAGCAGGCTTCATAGAGTAATGAGGATGAGACTTGCTAAATTTTCTTTCACTAAGGAGAAAGCAACAATACAATTTTAAACAATATCTATACACAGAAAATTATTTTTGGAAAGAAATATATGCTAAATATTATATATGCATATGTGTTTATATATTTGTAAAACAGTTATATGATACTAATTGTTTAGAGCAAAACAAAACACGCTTAATTAGGCTTTCTATTATTGACCTAGCCATCAAGAGCAAAAACAAGAATCCGCACAATTTACCACTGTACTTGACCAAAAAATTTTGCCTTTTTTGTCCTATCTGATGCCTTGTATCATTAGATATCTCTGTAGAGAAGCTTTTTAAAAAGAAAGATGGAGGACTAATGTACAAAACCATAAAAGAATTTAATAATACAGCTACTTAAGACCCATAAGCCATTCATTGCACCAATCTACTTTTTATTTAATTTTATAATTTATTTATTCAGAGAAAGATAGTCACCCTCGAAAGGGTCTTCATACCACAATGTGCCCCCAGCCTCAGGATCACTTGCTATGCATGAAGCATGGATAAAGACATCTCAGAACTCAGACCCAGAACTTCCCATGTGCCCCCCAGCAGTAGAGCATTGCTGTTGCTGGCTAAAATAAAGTGGTTGTGAATAACTGAGACTAGAAACAAAGAGGGAGAGATGGACTTTAGCTGTGTTTGAGCACAGGGAGTGGCTGAGAGCTAACAAGCTCACAACCAACTCCCAGAACAGAAATGTCCAGCTCATTATACACAATTACACTTCTTGTTTAATCCGTTGTCATCTATAATATAAATTTGACTTCTTCAATATTACTTCCACTCTGATGACTTTTTCTAAAATTGTTCTGCCCACCTTTTCCTTTCACATGACACTTATGGCCCTGTTTTTGTTCTTATGGTGACACTGAATCTATTAACTCAGACTTGTGACATGCATTGACAGGTTAAGGAAAGCTACAACATATTTTTTAAGCTATACTGTTTAATAAAACAATCTAAATATCTGTGAGTAATTACTACCTTAATAATAACTTTCCTGAGGTATCAGGAAAGTCCAAAGCTACGGGGTTAGCATGAGATCAGCCTCTAGTGTTATGTTACAACATGGCGAACAGAAGAATGGTGAAGAATGGTACGACCCTGCTATGAGAGAGACCTGGGGTAGTTATTCCTTTAGAACAACTCACTGTTGCAGAGACTAACCTGTTCTCATAAGAGCTAGAGCTCATTATTATAATTGTTCTGTTACATTGTGTCCCATTGAGAAACTATTCTTATTTCTTAGGATTTCTCAATTGGGAAGATCCCAGTTGCATTCTTGTATCCATTGTCCAAGGCAAGGGATTTTAGTTTCCTCTTTTAAGAGAACAGAATTACTTATGACCTTATTTTGTTACAATAGTTACAGATCACATTTGTTACAGAAACTACAAGCACCAGTTAACCTTTAGAGCATAAAAAAGAGAAATAAAGTAAACAAACAAAACATGTTTTTTCCTCTATTATATTATATAGTGGGACCACTGCAGCAGGGTGGCTGGCCAGCACCAGTCTGCTTAATATAGTCTGGTGACACCAGAAGCTGGCAAACACATATTCAAGAGACACACAAAATCAGCTAAGTGATAGGCCATCATCGTTTTCAGTGTTTTGCACTTTCTAACTTTTATCTATTTTGGTGACTACATGTGTTTTATTACTGAAAAATGAGCTATTAAATCCAAATATTTTGGCAGTGCCATTCTGCCTCATATTTAAGCAAGTACTGGTATCATAACAGAATATTCATGTAATTTTATGTAGTATGTTCAAAAACATGGAAGAATAAGGATTATATGTTTTAAGATCCCTACCATGGAAAATATTTTATTTCATTTCATTTTTAGTTTTTTTTCTTTAAAGAATGATTTTATTTTATCTTTATTTATTTATTTTATTTTAATTTGACCAGATAGAGGGGGGGGGGAGAGAAGAGAGAGAAAGCAAGCCACCAAGCCACCAGGTCCAGGACTGAACTGCATTCAGCCATGTGAGAGCCCAGGGCCCTTAACCACTACGCCACCTGCCGTCCCCTCATTTTTAGTTTTTAACCTACACTGTATGTTGTGCATGTCTGTGTTCTAATTCAAGGAGTTTACTGCATTTTTTGCTTCACCAAGATTTTCTAATTGGAGGTAAGGTCTCTATGCCTCAGGCTACATGTTTTCTTTTAAACTGCCACTTTATATACAACATGTGACTTTAAAAATACTCTTTATTTGGGTAATTAAATTATAACTCTATCATTGAAGAAAACATCTGAATTTTCACGTAATGCTTAATTGAAATAGTTAATAGCTTTCTGTGAAAAAGGAAGGGTAAAAGCAAGTACAGAAATGGCAAAGGTTAAGTTCTCCCCACTTTTTATTCAATTATTTTGTCAGAAGAGCAATGGAAAGGATTCTATCCCTCATTACTCTTCTTGATTATTTTCCCAGTACCTTTGTCTCAATCTTCTGGAGTCATCCTGTCAGCTGGAAACAAATCATGAGTTTACACAATAGACAGGCATTCTTAGCTTCCAGTATCCAATCAGCTACAGTTTGTGGGATAATGATTTCCAATCCAGTAAGCATTCTTCTTTTCCCTTTTGTAGAATTAAAGGAAAAACTAGAGTTCAAGGTGGGTTTTTTCTCCATCTCTGCAATATTTCATGTAAGTCAGTACATTGAGCTGCAAGCTATTATGCTTCTTGATAACAGCTTGCAGCTATTATCTCAGTGAAACCAGATACTACATCAACACAGCCACTGCTTGAGAACAACCATATTGGAACTACCTCATATTCCCTTATGATTTGGCAAAGCCATGCCCATACAACTGTCTTGGTAGATAGTCTACTAATCCAGATCTCAGATATTTTGAAACACAGACCTCAAAGCTGTTGTTCTCTAAGAAGTACCACATCATTAAATCACCCTGCTTCATTTATTCTCAGTAGTAACTAAGGCTCCCTAAGGATCTGCATTCATTGTTAGTCTCTCTTTAAAGTGTTTTCCTTTACGCTCCTGACTCAGTGTGTCTTTTCAGAGAACAAGCTGAACATAATGCTCTCAGGATACCGGCACCCTCTGCCAAAATTGCTTCAAATCTTAAAACACTGAAAATGACTGTCCAAAATCATAGTTGCTTCTATTAACCTACTAGAAGCAAGTCATGGGATTAATTTCCCAGAAAAGGCTGATGTCAATGATAAGTAATGCTGCATACTATGAACCCATGTGAACTTTCTAATGTAAAAATCTATAATATGGACATTAAAGTGTAAATTTGCAAGGCCTGAAAAATTATATTAGTCATTTTTTTCTATGACAGATCACAAGTAAGTATAGTCAGAAAACAGATACTGAACAAAGAACAGGAGGAAGTTGACATTTTATTAACAATTCCATTAAAACAAATTAGCTCACAGCCAAGCAAAAATCAAGAATCAATAAGTGTTTTAAATTAAGCACTTGACATGTTGGATATGAATGTACACATCAGAACACCAGTAACCAATCCTTGAAATATGACTAAACTACTGGATTCCTTACATGAAAGCTTCTAATAAATTTCCCTCAAGTCAAAGATAAATCGAAATTAAAACTAATGCCGACCCTCCCCGAAGTACAGGGATGATGTCATTCAGAATTAAGGGGAAATAACTTGTAAAACAATATTCATACAGAAAGAATTTCAGCTCACATAACAATTTTATTTATTTTCTACTGCTAACTGAAGAGCACTGATATGTTCTCACTGATTTAAATTCAAGATGGCAAAACATATACAATATACAATGATTACCAGAAATAACTTCCACTTTGCAGTCACACACATACATAACTGATTCCCCACCTCCTCTGAATCCAGTTTCAATCTCTTCATAAAAGGCTTGCTTCCGGGACCAGTAGTTAGCGCAATGGCTATGTCGCTGGACTCCCATGTAGTCGTCCACGGTTTGAGTCCTGGCCCCGGCGGCGTAAACTCACGCCGGGCACATGTGCGTGTGTTCCCAAGATCCCAGGAGGAGAATGGAGAAGAAGGGATTGCGGCATGGCCATCCCACCTGGGGGGTGATTTCTCGCTTTCTGTCTGTCTCTCTCTGTCTGGCGAGCTCATGCGCCCTAGAGCAAAAAAAAAAAAAAACCTCTCCAAAAATAAAAAAAGGCTTGCTTCCTTCTTTTAGAGTATTTTACTCACTGGTTCAATGACTGCCATTCCTTTTTCTTCTTTCTTCCTTACTTTTTTTTTTTTTAATTTGCTAGAGGGCACATGTGCTCACCAGTGGGTAGAGAGAAAGTGAGCACTTCCCTGCTCCATGGGAGATGGCCACAACACAGTTTCTTCTCTTTCATTTCCCCTTCGGGATGCTGGGCATGCACTCACACCTTTGCATTTTTTTAAAGCCACCAGATGCAGGACTGGCACTGGGCAGTTGGCCATGTGGGATCCAGCCACCTTAACCACCATGCTACCAGCTGGCACAACTGCCATTCTTACTATTCAATTATTAAATAGGAAATAGAAACTGAATTGGAATGATTTTTTTTTTTTTATGATGTTCTCACATGTCCTCATTTCAGCCTTCCTAAGAGTACCTTGGAGAGTTTTCTAATCCATCATGCATGCATTAAGAGCAGATTTAACAAGAACGTCTACGATGTGCAGTGGTGCATGCTAAGCTCTTTATACATATTTTATTAAACCTTGACCTTGACACTGTCCTCTCCAAAAAACAAGCAAACAGAAATAAGAGCAACGAGAATACAGCAGTAGTAATAAGTCCCATTTTATAGATGAGAAAATTGAGGCTCGGAGTGTTTAATAATGTATCCAAATCAATACAGCTAGTAAAAAGGGGAACTCATATTCAAAATAGGAACATACAAATGCTAAAATTCTCTAACCACTCTTCTAAATATTTCATGTTTTAAACTGTTGGGAATGTATCTTGAGACTATGTGTCTATAGTCATTTTTATACTTCTCTTTCAGACAACACACACACACACACCAAAAACAAACAAACAAACAAACAAACAATAACAACAAAACCTCTTCTTCTACTACTTAATATCTTAAGCTTCTGAATGACTTTACTTTTATTTTTCCTTAAGAGAGAAATTTTTGCTATAAGGCACATGTGCTTGCTGGAGAAAGAGAGAGAAATCACCCACCCACCCCCCACCCACCCCCAGTAAGATGGCTATACTTCAGTCCCTTCTCCTCCATTCTCCTCTTGGGATTTTAGGAAAACATGCACATGTGCCCAGCTTGAGTTTTAAACCACTGGGTCCAGGACTCAAACTGTGGTCAACTACATGGGAGTCCAGCAATGTAACCATTATGCCATCTGCTGATCCTTACTGCTACTACTATTATTATTATTATTATTATTATTTTAATTTGGCACATAAACTCACTGGAGGGTGGGTTGGTATGAAAAAGCAAGCTGCCAGGTCTGAGGTTCAAATTGTGATCAGACATCTGGGAGTCTAGCACCTTAACTACCACACCACTTGCTGGCCCTAGTCCCTGAATGACTCTTAGGTTGGAGCACATTTCCCTTTTTACTATCTCCTTATTCTAAATAATCCAGTGAACTAAAAGAAACACGTGAATTAGTAGAAACCCATGGTCAGAAGCCTCTGCATTTGTTCCTACAGGCAAGCCAATGTTATTTGCCTTTAATGTGTGAACTAGTGTCATAAAAACAGTGTACTTCTGTCTTCCCATATTTGAGTATCCAAAATAGATTTATATATGTATATATAAAATTAAATATAAGTAGAAATGCTACATTCAATCAAATATGTCCACTAAAGAAATTGTCTTCTCTTTCTGCTTTAGTAATTCTGTACATGTATTTTCAAGTTGTTTCACTCTGCCATTTAACCAAGGAGAATGTTTAAACTGTAAAGTTTGAACCATCCAGAAGATGTGAATGAGGTAGTTAATAACTAGTGAGATAGTGTTTGCTTCTTCTGCTTCTTTTTAATTTGCTAGAAGATGTATGCACTCACCAGAGTGAGGCAGAGAGAGGAGGGAGAGAGGGAGAAAAAGAGGGAGAGGGAAGGAAAGTGAGAAAGCATTTTACACCACATTCCCTTTTCCTCCTTTCAGGATTTGGGCATGCATGCACACATACATGCCTCGTGTGTTTTTCTTTTTTCTTCTTTTTCTTTATTGAGAGAGATTTTTACTGTAGGGTGAGTATGTTCACCAGAGATACAGAGAAACAGAAAGTAAGAAATCTTGCCCCCAGGGGTAATGGTCATGCCTCAATCCCTTCTTCCTCATTTTCCTCTCAGAACCTTGGGCACACATGTACAGGTGCCTGGTGTGAGTTTTAAGCAACCGGGTCTGGGACTCAAAATATGGTTAAGTACATTGGAAGTCCAGCAACGTAACTATTATGCCATTTTCTGGTCCCACCTAGTGTGTTTTTCAAGCTACTGAGGCCAGAGCATGAAGTGTGCAGTCAGTCATATGGGTCCAGTTGACTTATTCAACATGCTACCAAATGGCCAGAGATGGTTTTTCTAAGTTTCAAAGTTTATCAGCTAGAAAGAATAGTACCTATAATAATAGCACATGGATTTCTTTCAAATGGGACAAAATTGATGCAATAAATCTAGGGCTAAATTAACAGTAACAATTATGTTCAGAAATTGATCTCTATTTTATAGTATTTCCAAAATTCCTTATTTTTAGACAGCACTTCCATAACTAGGTTGTAATCATTAAGATGCCAAAATTTCAATTCCCCAAAGAGATTGACATTTTTGGGTAATCTGTACAATTTTAGAGGCAATTCAATCTATTTTGATTTAAAATTGATTAGCACCTTCGGAAATAATGTGTAGCGAATTGCTGAGCTAATCAAGGTAAATGGAGTCATGCATTAAACATTCAAAAATGTTATTCAGTCACAAAATAACCCATATATACAAGCTCCAAATCAACAAATTAAAGCTGCCCTTTGCAAACCTTAATTTTTTAGGTTGAGCAGTATTGTTAAGTACATTTATGTAGTTACAAACACTAACAACATGCTTCTGAAGTAAGAAAACCTGTGATCTCTCTCTGGGCATGCCAACTAAACAAAGGCCAAGGAAGATCAAAAAATAACGAAAATACAATCAACAAGTCTATTTATCTTGCTTACTTGATTTTCAAATGACAAAGCAGTCAGTAAGCACACAAGTTATTAACATAAAACCTACACTGATCTGAGCCACCAAAATAGTTTTTGGTATACAGTAGGAGTGTAAGCTGAAGCTATTTGATGATGATGATGTGGATAGTAATGTCTTTGTCTTGACTGATACGTATGGTAATTGTGCTGGAAAAAGAAATGTAATATACTGTAAAGATATATGTGATTAAATGTAATATTAAAAAATATAACAATAAATATTTTAAGTTAAATATAATTAAATTGATCCTGATGGTGAATCATGATCTATTATTATATTTTTTAATTAGATCAATTTAAGGAACGCCCTTAGATTAATATACTTTTAACATATATTTGAAGTGGAAAAAAGAGATGACAAGAGAATTTATAGCAGTTACATGTGTAATCGGTCCATAGAACCTTCGGATTCCCTGGTATAAATGCATATGAAACTGAGATGACGAGGACCATTCCGGGAGCTGAGAAAAGCAAAGGCGTCTGTGCTCTGCTCCCATCCCCAGATGGGCCTGCTCAGGGCGACTCAGACTTGCGTGCCTGCCTATACGTGGGGCTTATGGACTATGCGTAGGTTCATTAAGCCTTCAGCACACGATCACAATAGAGACCTCTGTTTTTATTTTGCTATCCATCATATTAGAGGCCTCTTTTGCTTTAGTTTGTCACTGAAACAAAATGTCCCTATTTCTTCCTCCAGCAGCTTACAAGTTGAAAGGTGTATCAAATGGGAACGCAACATCACAGTTGAAACATTTATTTTCCTCCAAAAACAATCTTCAGGCAGTGGAACTGACAATATTTTTCAGTAATGCTTGAGGGCAAGTCAAGGACAGATAAAAAAAGGACCTAAAGTATGTCATATTTCCTCTGACTCCCTCCTCTCAATCAAATAGGTGCTTTTAAATGGAAAACATAGTTTCTTCTAGATATTTTTTAAAAAGACTTTGGTATAAAAAGTATGTTTTTAAAGATATGTACCCTTATCATTTCAATAGTGTAAGCCAATCCCTCAACCTGATTTATTAAAATGATGAGGGGAAAGCTTTTCAAACCCATTAGACTGGCAGGAAAACATTTTGTGGGCAAGAAATAAGTGCAGAGGATTTTAATTTAATAGCATAAAATATATTTTAAAATTACTATTATAACATCTTTCCTTTGTCATTACATGAAGACTTATTTGATTACTTCATGCCAGAAAAATTGGAATTATTATTATTTTTCTTTTTTTTCTCTTTTTTTTTTTTTGGAGAGGTTTTTCACTATAGGGCTCATGCGCTCACCAGACTGACAGAGAGAGACATAGAGACAGAAAGCGAGAAATCACCCCCCAGGGGGGATGGTCACGCCACAATCCCTTCTCCTCCATTCTCCTCTCTGGATCTTGGGCACGCACGCACACGCGCCCAGCGTGAGTTTTAAGCCACCGGGTCCGGGACGCGAATCGTGGTCACTATGTGGGAGTCCAGCAACATAGCCATTACACTAACTGCTGGTTCCCTGGAATTATTATATTAGCAACAAAAATAGAAAGAAGGGATTGTTAAAGAAATTCATGATTGTTTAAGTTAAGAATATTGAGGCTCCAAGCGTGGCTTCTAGAGCATTAAGCTACAGCATGCTAAGATCATTTGGATGTCCAGAAAGGGTTATATTTATGGCAGTTTTGTTCAGTATATGACACACAGCATGGAAACTCCTCTGTAAAAAGGAATAAAATGCCCATTTAGTAGAAATGAATTATTCCTGTACACTATTCAGCTCTATTTTAATAATATATGTCCTGTCTTCCCTTGTACTAAGTTACATTATAGTGACCTGAATAAGTTATAAAGTCTCCAGAATGGGCTTTCTCATGTGCACAATCAAGATGATATGCAGAACTGTATGTTAAGCCCTGGTAGCTTCCCTTTCTATGATGGGACCTTTTACAAGGTGGGTGCTCAATTGCATCTGTTGAGTTAATGATTAAATGAATAGCTTAGGTCTGCTGCAGTAATATAAATGCAACAGTCACTATAATGCACATTACAGAATTATTAAATCTTGGAGTTTCAAAGAATCTCATAGGAGAGCGTATTAAATTCACATAAAAATTAGGCTTCTACATCTGAGAGGCTTGGTCATCTAAATCCTTGCTTAAAATCTCCATCATTGGGAGCTGATTATTCCATTTTCGTTCAGCTCCATGTGTTCAACCTTCCGATGTTGAATCACATATTGCTTCTTTGCAACTTGCATCTTCGCTCTATCTTCTGGATAACCCAGAACAAGAAAACTGCCTTTCCATCCTGACAATACTTCACATGTTTTAAGACTACCATAATTGTCACATGGACTCTTTCCTGGTATAATATTCCCACTTCTGTCATCTTTTTATTATTTGCCAGTGACTGAATCTAGTCTCTGTCTTTTACTATCTCTGGACACTTGTCTCCAGATAAGTTTTAGTTCTTCAAACAAATGTGGAACTGAAAAATAAGTAAGATTAATGTGTAGTTTGACTACTTTAAAGATGTTTCCCTTCCTGAGGTCTGAATGGTGGCACAGCAGTGAAACATGACGCTCTGTGAGGCTGACCCACAGAAGTAGGTTTCTGGTTTGTGTCCAGAGACCTCTGAGTATTCAGGACACGCATATACTCATGGTCCAAGGCAGAGTATTCACAACGTATATCTGATATGAAATAATTTCCATGTAAATTCAATGATCCATAACTGACCACATGGAGATAATATGAAAAGGATAAAGAAAGAACAAGGAAGGGATGGACAGTGACTGGGAGCACTTTTACCAATCAGAAATCAGACACAAAATGAAATGCATGAGAGGCTAGACAGAAGCTAAGCGGTGGCAGGACTGGACCCTTATGGGAAGGTTATGGATTCGAGTGCCAGAGCCCCCGATACACACTATACTCAGGCATCCCTGTGCTCAAGACTAGTTGGGCTAGAGTGGATTGAAGGGTTGAGATCG
>NW_006198026.1:1164443-1167675 GCF_000334495.1 Tupaia belangeri chinensis | reverse complement strand
GATGCAGTCTCTGTCTCTCTCTTTCTCTCTCTTGCTCCCTCTCTGTCTCATGGAAGAACTAAATTTAAAAAGAAAACATTTTTCCTTTCTCGTATTTGTAGTAGTTTCATTATGGTCTACCTGGCCGGGGGGGAGGGGGCGCTTAGGGGGAGCAGGGAGGAAAGGTTCCATTTTGTTTACCTACTTGGAGTCTGAAGACTGGATCTGTGCTTTAATTGTCACCGTAAACAAAACATTTTTTCATTGCTTCTGTCCCATTTTCCTGCTCCTCACTTTCTAGAATTATACATTATATTTACGTTAGGCATATGCCACAGTTTTTTAATACTCGTCTTCATTTTGCAGCCCTTTCCCCATATGAGTCTTAACCTAGGTATGTCTAGTCATTTATCTTCCAGTTTACCCATCCTTTCTTTTGACTTACCACATCTGTTATTCACTAATCCATTGCATTTTTAATTTATAGTCACTCCATTTTTTTCAGATTCCAATTCTCTGGGAAAATTCTCCAATTTTTTGTCTATTGAAAATATTTATCATGGTTATTTAGAAGTGTCTGATAACTTCAATATTTAAGTTGTCTTTTGGGTCTCTTTGATTTTCCTTTTTCATATGTGGTCATCTTCGCAGATTTGCATGCCAAGTAATTTTAAATAAATACTAGATATGGTATATAAAATATTACAAAGGCTCTGAATTGGGCTTATCTTTCTCCAGATAAAATTGCATTTTATTCTGGAAGACCAGTAGAATACTGACATCTTAGATGTCGGTTTTGGTCTTGGTTAAGCCTCATATTTTATCCAGTTTGCCATTATTTCTAGATGGCAGTACTTCTGGGATCAAAATTGAATGCCTGTGGAACTCAAAGAGGCCACTCTACTTTCATGGACACTAAACTCTAACTTGTCTCTCTCTTGGGACCACCAAGCTGCTGATATCTTTGCACAGCCCTTTGGTCTTCTGAAAATAAGTTTTTACTTGATTTGTCTCATTCTGCATAAATGTAGCTTAAGAATTGGCAAATGCATTTAGAGGGAATCACATATCTCATTTCTGGTAAAGTTTTCTGAGATTTCTTCCTTATTCTTAAGTCTTGATCTATTTAACAGACCTAAATGCTAAAGTCTTTCTCTCAAGCCCAGCAAGTCTGTCTCAAGCTTATGACTGATATTTTCTCTTCAGTCTCTATTCTCTTTGCTGAAAATGGACAGAATCTCTGAGGGAAAAGTAGAGTAGTATGATCAATATCATGGTCTCTTCCTTCTAGAATGGTGGCCCATGTCCTCTCTGTTCTGGGTTTTCACTCATGTCTCCCAAGATTTTAGTGTGTGATTTTGATTATGCAGAGTGCAGTGAGGTTATCCAGTACAAATATGTTTACTGAATATTAACTGAATTCTAAGACTGCACTACAAAATTTAAAAACAAACTTAAGACACGGTCTTTACTCTTGACTTCACTTAACATAGACCATAAGGTTAAGCATGTAAAGTGACAGTGGGAGAGTCAAAGAAAACATTTGTTCTTGGGAAGAGTCCCTTTTTTGTTTCTAATTGGAAATTGTTTATTTTTACTTCTGATGGTAAAGATAGTTCACATTTATTATTAAAAAATAATAAAATAAGTTTTTCATCTTTAGTCATCTGATATATACATAGGAGAAAAAAATAAGAAAAATGTAAAGAAAGGGAAAAGGTAAAGTGTTGAAGATAAGAAAAAAAAGACAGTCATCATTATATAGGTTTCATTAAATATACTAACAGTGGCAAGAATTTCTTATGAAGCAGTATGTGTGTATGAGGAAAGCAATGGATTAAACACTGAGGTCAGAAACTAGGGGAAAGCTAAAGTTTAAAGCAGGGATGAAGGCATGTTGGATGAAATTAGAAAAGAATGAAAGTGTAAAATTTCCCTGAACAAGAGAACAGAGATTCAAGAGGAGGATATGAAAAGTCTCAAATAGCAAAACTTTCTAACAAATAACCTCATAATATTGGCTTTGGTGTCCTTAACAGAAAATTTTTGGCTGAAGCAGCAGAGGCAAAGCCAGCTAGCATAAGGGTTAAGAGGAAAAGGGAAAGGAGAAGTTGAAGACATTCACTATCAATTATTCTCTTTAATAATTTGGATAAAAGAGAAAAGAAAGGGATAAAGTAGTGGGTAAAAGCCAAAGAAGTTTGTAGCTTTAATTCTGGAGAGACTCGAGCATGTCGAGAAACTAACAGGAAAGGAACGAATGAGAAGGCAGAAACTGAAAATGCTGGCAAGAGAACATAAAGCTAACAAAATAAAAGCCCTTTCTTGGATATTGTAATAAGAATGTGATCATCTCTGACCTTTATCGAATCCACAGTTCAAAGCAGGCAGACATTAAACTTAAGGCCAAATAAAATCACCACATCTTTTTCACAAGGACTGCTGCTAGAGTAGGGCTTGTTTTCTGAGTGTCCAAGTGAGCTACAAGTCCTTCTCCTATACCCAGACACAACACTGCTACATCCCACCTCTGACCTAACAGACCTTCATTTAATAATCATTTCATCATCGTAGGCAGAACATGATGATTAGCATGCAGAATATAGCAAACTAGAACTAAGACACATGCCACCCTACAGCTACACCACCATCATGCATATTGGTAATTCCAAAATTCACTCTCATGTTCCTTGGGCAGTGACTAAGGATACTTGTAGCAACTTTCCAGGTTACACTTAAAGAAGGAGCTCATGGCCTCCTCCTTCATTGCCTAGGAAGAAGAATCCTGTCTTTTAAAGCAACCATGCAGTTGCACAGCTGTCACAAGTTATCTATGACTATGATTTTTATATGAGTCAAAGCATTTCTCACCATTCCTGGTAGCCACAGAAATGACAGAAATCCTTTTTGTATTAGTCTTCTTTTTTGGCTACTTAAAAGCATGAGAGAACGACAGTCTAATAAAATAAGGAATAATTTTCTTCTTGTGTTTATCTTATACAAACTGGAACTTCAATAAGCTATTTTAATCCACAATCCATTAAGTTTTTAGGCCAATTAATTTTCCCAATGAGGTTAACAATATGTGGGAAATGAGCACTTCATTTCAGGTAGAAGATGCAACACTTGGATTTAATCCCTCTCTTTCAGCAAGATTACAAATACAATCACTCTCAAGGATAGGATGTACAATTAAAAAATGTACATGTGTCATATCGTCTTTCAGAGGCCAATACTAACAGAGACCTAAACT
>NW_006198026.1:1154927-1164223 GCF_000334495.1 Tupaia belangeri chinensis | reverse complement strand
GGTATTTGAATTCTTTCATGAAGCCACTGGGGAAATACTATATTATGTGATTAGTTGTGTGACATTTTAACCTATCTGAGCCTCAGTCCCTTGCTTGCAAGATGTGATAACAATAACACTACACACAGAACTTTTATGAAGACCAAATGAATTAATCCATAGAAATCCTATGCAACAATGCCACACACACAACATGCTCACTGTGCTAAAGCATGTAACTAAGCAATATTATTTCATCTTAGTTAGAGAGACTCTTCCTTAAACTCCTCCTTTAATTTGGTAAGGACTTGTCATATGTCAACGGTAACATTGAATGAATCTGAATTAGAGAAAAAATGATTTCTTATTGGTAGCATTTATCTCTACGTGAGTAAAAGCTATCTACATTTGAAATTATATGCGCGACGTGGTTAGGGAACTGTGTATTGATAGTCAAAGGTATAGAAATTCAAAGGAGATGGTTCCTAAAGAAGATTTCATGGGGACAAAGACCAACAAACATATTACTATGCTCAAAACAAATGTTGTAGAAAATTGACTACCATAAAAGTTATTCAATAGAAACTATCACGGGCAGAGTCTCTAATACATCAGAAGTGTTCCTTCGCTTAATTTGAGTCTCACGGTGCACAGTGAGAGGAGAAGAGTTGCAGCTGCATGGAACTGTGTATGGAATGGCAGCCTTTGCTCTCTACGCACTTACAATTAATTACCAAATCCTTTAAAGGCTGAGAAAAATTTCCAACTTCTATCCTACAAGTTAATTACCGTTATAGTTGTTAGTATCTAAGAAGTACATTAGATCTATTCATTTAAATTAGCATTTTAAATGTTTCTCCTTGCTTGGATTGTATAACCTTGACAGTTCCTGACTTGGTCTTCTCTTCTTCCTAATTGCCTTCCTGATCTTCTCACTCTCCAATTTTGCCTTAACAACCAAGTGTCCTCTCTTAAGTCCACAAGGCATTTTACTGTTTCTTTTCTAAGAGCTCATCTTCAATCAATTTAACCATCATACTAATAGCTACCTAAATGTTCATATCTTCAGCCATGCACTCACCCCTATTCTAGTCCTATATTTTCAGGGACTAATGGAGCAAATCTACTTTAGCACATTTCCCAAACATCATATCCCCCCCTCTTGCAACTTCTCCTTAAAATTAATCTGTGCTTGCCAGAGGTACTACTTTCTTCTACTTTCCCAGTCTTAAGCTCTTTCTCACTATTTATATCTCTGAAATATTTTTCCTGGTATCAGTTAAAACTTGTTATGTTATTGGGACTAGCAGCTGGCGTAATGGCTATGTCACTGAACTCCCATGTAGTCAACCGCGGTTCAAGTCCCGGACCCAGTAGCTTAAACTCACACTGGGCATGTGTGCCTGCATGCCCAAGATCCTGAGAGGAGAATGGAAGAGAAGGGATTGTGGCATGCTCATTCCCCTAGGAGGTGATTTCTCGCTTTCTATCTCTCTGTCTCTCTGTCTCTCTCTGTCTTTCTGGTGAGCGCATGCACCCTATAGCAAAAACCTCTAAAAAAAAAAAAAAAACACTTCTTAAGTTGTAGTTAGTTAGTAGTACTAATCTGAGCTCATTATAATGGGTCCTTAGGAAAGTCATGATATTTTTGCATGGAAAAACATAGCAAAAGACATCATGAATCTCCTGCTGACCTAATATTAAGAGAATTCATTGGCTCATGCAAATGAACATGTTGCTGAGTTTTTATTTTATTTGAGGTCCAGCACCTCAAGCAATGTTATCAAGTATCTGATTTCACTGTGCTTTTCTGTTTAACACTAGAGGGAAACGGCTACATCTTAGGATCCATACTGTGGAGCCCATGACATCGTACCTTTTCTCATGGCAACAACAAGGCTACGTCAGCTCCAGTCCTCTAATGCTACTACCACATTCTCCATCACAGAAGTCAGCATCTCCTGGCAGAATCCATACAATCCTGGGATGACTTATCTCTTGACCTGATTTAGCTGATTTAGCTCACATGTCTATCACTAAATAAATCACTGAGACCAGAGATGGGTTTACCAAACCAGATGTATTCTCAAATCTTAAATCTTAGAAAAGGAGTGAGATGGACTCAACTCCATGGGCTATTGATTAAGGAAATCAGATTTCAGACAGTCAAGTGCAGTTCAAATCCTGGCCCTCACAGCTTGAAAAACACACCAGGTGTGTATGGATGTCTGTACACACACACACACACACACACACACACGCTCCAAATCCCAGTAGGATAGAGAAATGGAGAAGGGATGGTGGTGTGGTCACTGCTCATTGCGGGATGGAGGTGCTTTTCTCCCTCTCCCTATCTCTCTGTCTTCTCTGATAAACACTCGTGCCTTCCTGCAATTAAAAAAAATAGAAAATAACATTTTTTTTAATTGGAGGAAGTATGAATCCTTCAAAAGAAAATCAAGGTACTGGAGGAATTATAAATAGGTACTGAAAGGAAAGCAATAGATGTGTGTGACCCTTGCTAGATTACAAACTTCGCACATAGGTTATACTGTGTATATTCCAGTCTTCTCTACTCTCCTCCTCCTTTCCACTCCTACAATATCAGTGTTGATTTACATAAATCAATTTAGGACCAGACTAGGTACTTGGAAGACAAGGTAATAGAAGAATGTGTCTTTCTACCCATGTTTTCTACTTTTACAAACTTGAGGATGGTTAAAACACGACCACATATCTAAAATATAAGCATGAAATCAGCATATACTCTCATGCCTGAGTTACAGCTGGGAACACTGAGAATTACGACATCATCACCCTGCTTATGCTCTGACATCCCTCTATCAGTTCCATACATTCTTAATGAATAGATGTGATATTTCTACACTAGACACTTATTTAGAGGGGTAAATTGTTATTGATCATTTTAGCAGCTACAGAGCTCAGTAAAAGACACTGTGCATATTAGTTCCCAAACATCTGTTTGTTAAATAGCATTAATTATTATTCTATTTTTATCATTAAAGACAGAAAACAAAAAATATATGATTCTCTTAGTTATGGAAAATGCAGCTGAAATAGTAAAATTTAACACTGTAAGATGTTCTTTATAGTTTACAGAAGGCCTTAATTTAAGCAATCTAACCTATTACAATAGTAATCAAATGGGTCTGGATATACCTAGGGAGACTCATGCAACTGACAAAGTAATGAAAAAAAAATATCTTATAAGTAAGACATAAGGCTGGACAGAGGTTCAAGTACAGTGAGCTAGTGTTGATTAGATAACAGTACTTTAAAGTGGAGAAAACATCTGCCACTATGATTGATCTATAGTTCGGTCTTCAGAAACTAACATGAAATCCCAGAGCACTGCTGTTTATGAGTGGGAGACTGCTGGCTTCAATAAAAGAACGAATAACAATGAAAAGGGCTGGCTTTGGGGGAGTATATTACAGCACCAACGGTAGAAGAGAGATAGTGTCAGATAATGTGATAAATTAGAGAACTCCACTGAAACATAGGAGAAACCTCCCCAGGAATTCCCAGACTATATGAAAAAAAAGTCAAAGGTGGGACCAGCAGTTGGCGTAATGGCTATGTCGCTGGACTCCCATGTGGTTGACTGCAGTTCAAGTCCTGGACCCGGTGGCCTAAACTCCCAGAGCCGGTGACTTAAATTCATGCTGGGCATGTGTGTGTATGCCCAAGATCCCAAGAGGAGAATGAAGGAGAAGGGATTGTGGCATGGCCATCCCCCTCTGGCGTGATTTCTCACTTTCTCTTTCTCTGTCTCTCTCTGTCTTTCTGGCAAGCACACATGCCCTATAGCAAAAAACATAAAGCAAAAGTCAAGGGCCTAAATGCGTCATAGGCCAGTACAGACAGAGCAGAAGGAACTGCTCCTGTTGCTGCTCTCCATAAACGCTACCTACGTAAGGCCTAGGAAACACAGGTTGTGTCTCAAAATTAGGAACTAAATTGTGAGGAATTATGCGCCAGATAACCATATCAATGTGCTAACAGGCTTTCCATTTTTGTTTCATCAGAATCCATTTGTCATCTTTAAGATCATCTGGTACTGGGCGTTCAGTCTGTATTCCTGCCTAGCAAAATGAAGATAATTTTAAAGTGGCCAGGTAAATTCCCTATATATCACTTATACCGCTTTTTTTCATGCAGCAGGATGCTCTGAAACTAGACTTCCACCATTTCTGAAGGTTGGATAGCTAGAAATAAAGTTGCCATATCCAAAATTCAGTTATATGCTCCTGGTAGTTCTAATAGCAGAAACAGGATTTCGTTTTTAGGGCAGAATCTTTGTTCTAGAAGGAGCCACTTTGTTTTCTTCTCTTGGGTGTGCAAATATAACTCAGGTAACTCATTAGTTTCTTTAGGTTAACATTTCACTGTGGAAACGTTAAGTCAGCTGCAAACATAGGCACAATGGGAGTAATGTCCTGAAGTTACACTAGCAGTCAGGGGAAGGGCCTGCTATTTAGAAAGACCAAGTGAATAGAATCTACAGGACAGGGGTTAGTCAGCCCCATGTTAGGAAGTGGAAAAAGTGGCTCACATTGAAGAGGAGTGAATTTCAGCAAATCAGTGACAGACTGAATAACAGAGGCAGATAATGGATCTCAGGACTGGTGATACCCAATATAAACAACTTACAGGCAAAAAAAAAAGGACAAAAATAAAGATGAGATTGCTGCACATTTTTTCATCTTCTTTGAGTATAATAGTTCTAACATCAATGTTTATCATAATAAATATCATTATGTCAATCAAAATTATAGCCACAAAAAAAAAATGCATAACCATCCCCAAACTCAATGGTTTAAAACAGTAAGGGTTTGTTTTCATTTCCAGGTCTGCAGGGTGGCTAGGGCTGACTTGTCTGTGCTGCTCTCAGCTAGCCTCCCCTTCCAAGTGGCTACACTCGTCTCTCATGCTTCTCAGAATAAACAATAGGCTAAATGCACTATCAGGGAAGCAGCAGAACACAAGAGGGCAACACAGCCACACACTGAAAGCACTACACGTGTCCACATCTGTTAACATCTTGTTGACCTGAATAAGTAACATAGCTAAATCCACTCAAGAGATAAATTCCTCCTCCTAGTTGAAGAAACCACAAAGATGCAAGGGAAAGGGTATGCACATAAGGCAGAGTGAAAAATTGTGGCCTATAATGTAATGTATCACAAAGACACAGTAATTACCACTATGTACATATGCATTATTAAAAATAAACTTAAACATGCTTCTCTCTAGCTGGTGATCCTGTATTTATAGAGCACATCTGTAACCTTGGACGTTGTATGTACAAATGTGACGGAAGTATGAGCACAAAAAACTATTTACATTTCATCTATTTTAAAGTACCAGTGTTATTTTGATACCGTAGACCAGAGTTTCCAAGTGTTCTGTCTGTAAGTCAGAGTGAGAGTTCACAAGTATCCCATTAATGAGTTAATTACAGGAGTCAACAATCATGCCAGTTGGGTCAATGGAGAAGAGTAAGTATCATACAATATTCATACCACTTTAAGATACAATAAATCACCCACAACTTTGACGATTAGCATAAGTATTCCATATAGCCTTGTCATCAAGAGATTAGTGGTCTAATTTCCCAAAATTTATTAACTTGCCCCAAAGTTAATCACAGAACAAAAGAAGGAGACACCTTGCTGCTTGTCCAAAAGTTAAATATGTCACTAACTCTAAACATGTAATTAAAGTTTATAGACCACTCCATGGAAGAACGCATGGAGTGCATAACTGGCTAATCCATGGAGATAAAAGACTTCGAAAAGAAGTCAAGACACTGTGGAAGATCTTCAGAATTTAGAATGTAGAAATGGAAGTTCCTGCAAACATGCAACAGTTACAAATTATACCAGCTGTTAACACAGAAGAGAGATGCTACTATGCACTTCAAGAATTAATCTGAAGAGGAAACATGTGGGCTGTTATTATTCACTAATACCTTCTCTTTAAAAAAAAAAAAAGTTAAAATAAGCAAAAACTTGTTACCATACTAAAAATGTGTCACATAACTGTTTAAATTCATCAGAGACAGATGGCTAATTTGACTAAACCAACCTTTGTTTACACTGGAACTGATCCACTGATTCAGTGCCAAAGAATTGTGGTTTAAACTTCTCCCTCCGTCAGCTACCGCATTAATTCTAGGGTTTGCAGAAGCTTAAAAGAATAGGATTAAGATTAAAACACATTCTTCATGGATTAAAATAACCAGATGAGTTCATGTTAATAAATATCTAGAAACCAGCCTTCCCAAGGACAGCATAATGAATAATACCCATGTACAGCACAGGTAGGCAGTTTTATATCCTGCTGTATTATATATGATAAGAAAAAATATTAAGTGAAAAATACTGACACCAGGATTGATGCTTAAAACAATACAGAATCAGATCAATAGATTCTCTATGTTTTTCTATGTGCAATTTAAATTACAAAATGCTAGAGTGTTTTAAGTTCTAAGTACTTAAAAGACATCATAGTTAACCAAATGTATGATGTTGTGAATCTGTGATAACACATTTTAACCTTATGCAAACATGTGTTCTGGATATACATGGCTTAGTGGTGAAATAAAATTGTGGTAAGCTTTTCCTACATGAATGTTTTATTAAAGTTTGTTTGACTAACATGCTATTTCAAAATTGTGAATTTTTTTTTCTGAAAACTAGCAGAATCTGGTCAATAAATTATTCCAGGCGTGTTATGTGAGCACCTAAGAAGTTGACTTCCTTATTCAACTACCAGGTGATAGTAAAGTACTACTCTAGAATAGTAAATGACAAGTAAAAGTGTTTTGATCTTGTAAGAAGACTAAGTATTCTTAGAAATTATCTTTCTTATTGAGATTTAGTTATATACACAGAGATAACAACCCTGCACATTATCTACTAGGGACTTTTAACAGACAGAGTTTCACGCAGTCAAAATGTCTCTAACGCTCTGAAGACACACTTGATCTTTCTATCACTCTTGTCACTTGTATCATGGATCTTATCACAACCTAATGAAATTGTGTTTGTGTTTCTTTCCCCTCCCTCTCTTTCACTGAACTCTATGGTTAATCAAATGCTAAAATTCTTTTCTACTCTATATAATTATATTATGTATATATTATATATATTACATATATACAATATATTATATATATATTACGTATATAATATATATACACACATACATATACATTATGAAATCTATTTATCTATCATCTCTCTATATATATGTAGTGACTCTAGCTATTGAGCTATCAGTACAGAAGAGAGAACTTAGTACGCTATCTATGTCTACATACATATATATAAAATACATTTTTAAATAGAACGATTGCTTTGTATGTAAAAAATTATTCAATAAATGTAATCCTGAAGTAAACTATATCTTTCTATTCATTATTAAGCCCAGAACACGGCTAGTCAACAGTGCTTTCATTAATGTCAGCTGTTTCTCTAACTCCACCCATAATGCTACTCTCACACATTACTGCAACTCAATTCCTTGGCTGAGTTTTTCAACTTGATGCATCCTTAAAAATACTGAAAAATAATTATGTATTTGTAAGGTTCACAATTACTCTTTAGCTCTTACCACCTATATAATTCCATGTCTAACCAAGAGTTGAAAACCACACTGTAATTTGAAAAGGCAAAGTTTAATTCAAACAGTTACTAAATATGGTAGGGGATATAGTCTTTATAATATATTATGAATAAATATTGTATACAGGTGTATAGGTGCATGTATATGTACACGTGTGTACACACACGTATATATCTGTGTGTGTGTGTGTGTGTATATATATATATATATACACACATGCTATAATGTAATGAAAAACTGAAGACAATTCTAGTGCTGAAGGAGAGTACCCAAGAAAGGAACAATTAGGATGGTGGGAGACCTCTCCAAGTCTGGGATTGAGTCCTCACTGGAGGAGGTATGGCTGCAGTTCATTCCACTGAGTTATGCAGACCACACTTAGTCTGCAATTGCAAAGCAAGCAGGAACCATCCCTCAGGGTACCCAAATATCAAGGCCATTGGTAGGCAGGTAAATGGAGTCAGGGCATTGTAACTTGCACCCCAGCAGAGCAACAGAGGATCAACTGTATCTGATATCTCACTTGGAGAGCCACAGTTAGGTGGTCTCCAAACTCCATGCTCTGGGTGTGTGACTGAAGCAAAGTATCTCCAGATGTTTCCAGATAGACATTCCTGTAATAGAAGTAAGGAGCAAAACCAAATCACACCAGAGCTATAAAGAGAAACATTCTCCCTCCTGAAATGTTGCTTCACTGTTCTCTCCTGACAAAGCTTGACTTAAAGATAAATGCTTAAAGGGTCTAACTCCATTATAGCAGAGCAGATAATAAAGGGTGACTTTGGAGTTGAGAGGCAATGAATCAATAACTGGGATATTACTCCACAATCAATAGAGAAATTTATCTTTTTTAACATTTTTTAATTTCATTTTCTTTTATGCATTCAATCACACTATTTAGTTTACAAAGTGAATATTTCAATATATGAACATTTCTCCATAGTCCAGTTGATAAAACTATAAAATTATCTACAACAGATAATACCACATTTCTTTGTCCCATTAATGCCTTGCCTCTCTATTTTTCTTCTAAATATCCTTCCTCAGACTCTACTTTTTCACACATACTATATCTGAAATTTACATCCATTTACTGTGTTTCTATATCCTTTAGTCAATCAGTTTCAGTCACAGAGTGCAGACACTCAGTATATATTAAGTAGGGACATATAATGTCTCTCCTTCATAGGCTGGATCGCTTCACTCAACAGTAGGTCTTCCACATTCTTCCACTTTCTTCATAAGCCAGGGTTTTGTTGTTTATTTTTTATGGCTAAATAGTATTCCACAGAGTATATGTGCCACAGTTATTCAATCCATTCATCTGTTTGTGGGCATTTGGGTTGGTTTTATGTCTTAGCAATTGAGAATAGTGACACAATAAACATCAATGTGCAAGCACTTTTCTGATTAAGAATTCATCTGTCCTTTGGGCAGATACCAAGGAGTGGAATTGCTGTATCATATGGTAGTTCTATTTGTAGATTTTTGAGGAATCTCCAAATCATTCTCCTCAGAAGCTGGACTAATTTACATTCCCACCAGCAGGGTAATAGAGTTCCCTTTTCACCACACTTCTGCCAGCACTTACCTTTTTTTTTTTTTGGAGAGGGTTTTTGCTTTTTTTTTTTTTTTTTTTTTTTTTTTTTTTGGGCACGGGGGCT
>NW_006198026.1:1144877-1154489 GCF_000334495.1 Tupaia belangeri chinensis | reverse complement strand
TTCTGGAACAGCTGCTTGAGTTCCTTGTGAATTCTGGTTATCAGTCCCTTGTCTGATGCATAGTTTACAAAAATATTTTCCCATTCTGAGGGCTGTCTGTTCACACTAATCACTGTGTCTTTGGCCATGCAGAAACTTCTCAGTCTGAAGTAATCTCACTTGTCTATTTTAGGGATTATAGACTGTACGTTGGGAGTCTTATTTAAGAAGTTTTTCTCTACCCCAATGTCTCCCAGATTTTCCCTAGTGTTTTCCAGGAGCAGTTTCAAAATTTGAGGTCTTAGATTTAGATCTTTGATCCACCTTGACTTGATTTTTGTCAAAGGTGAGAGGTAGGGGTTCAGATTCATCTTCCTGCAGGTAGAAATCCAGTTTTTCCAGCACCATTTGCTGAAGAGATTTTCCTTTTCCCACTGGATTGACTGGTACCCCTTGTCAAAACTCAGTTGACTGTATGTTTGGGAATTTATTTTGGGGTCTCCATTCTGTTCCATTGGTCCCCATGGCTGTTTCTGTGCCAGTACCATGCTGTTTTGATTACCACAACTTTGTAGTATGTTTTTGGGTTAGGGACAAATTTATCTTTAACAAGGAACTCATAATAGGAACTGATCTTTTTTTCTCTCTCTCTTATCTATGGCTACTACTTGTACCCAATCTTCCAACCACTGAAGTATACAGGCAGTTTAAAAATCATGTTACTTAATTGCACCTGAGAGAATAGGGATCTAGTTAGATAAGGCAAATCATATTCAGCCCCATGGCATCACTTAGAGCAAGTTTGGCATTATACTTACTTCCATTATGGCCTAACATTTATGCCATATAGTGCATACTCACAGTAAAAGTTGTGGTGCTAAAGATCAGTAAAAGCAATTCAAGATTTAGACCCTTCTTATTTCACCCAGTGCATTCACTTCAAGCTCCTCTACACTGGCTTCTTTAGGGTTCCTATAAAACACTAGCAAATCCACCCAGGGTATATGTACTTGCTTTTGACCTCTGCTCAGCCCCTCTTCCCCTAAAGAGCCACAGAAAATGTACATTCATATTCTTTAGGTTTTTGACTCAACTGTCACCTTCTCATTCTCATGGTAGAATATAGTCTCCATAAACAATTTTTTTAGTTTCTTCATTGCACCATGTTTTAGATCCTAGGTCAGTCCCTGACACATATTGATAATCAATAAATGCATGTGGATTGACTCATCCTACAATAAGATAAGGTTATAGCTCAGTCTTTAGATGTTAAAAAATTCATAACAAGAGGTTATACAAATGACTAAAGCAGGCTGGGGTGAGTCCCTGGGTGAAAAGAAGAATGCATGTCCTATCTGAAGGCAATAGCTATTCATAATCTCTATTAAAAATTCTGGCCACACAGGAAAAAGAATCAAGTCTAATTATTTTTAAGACTTCTCAAAAGAGGCAGGAAATAAAGACTTTGGGAAATAACCTCCTAGTTTGTAAATGTAGGTACTAATTCAACCTCGATACAAAAAAGAATCTAAAAATAAAACCAAAATTCTTTGTAAGACAAAATTTATCTGGATTTCTAGATTCACTCTTCCTCTACTGATGCTCAAACTCTTAATGTTTCAGTCCTCTCTCTTATCAAATAAGTTTTGTCTCCATAAAGACATTATTGTCTCTTTCCCCTGCCCTCTTCACATCCTTTATTCTTTCAGTCTTTTCAGTTTGTGACCCACATATAGTAAATTTCCAGAAAGTACATTGGCTTTGGAATTTAAAAAAAGGAGGAAGAATTGAATTATATTTCTACCTCTTGACTGCTATGAGAACTTGGATACATTTCTACATCTACAACCTATAATTTTCTCATACTGTTTGAGTTCCCCTGGAAACCATCTATTTTATTCTGTTCCTAAGCCTTGCCATCACCCCCCAGTACTATCCTTGGGTTGTCCCCAGCCCTCTGGCTGTTCTTCCCAAGTTGCCTGAATCCACCTCGGCTTAATAGGGAGAATCACACAAGGCTCCTTTGTCTTCTCTGAAAAAAAATGAAAATACTGGTGCTATAACTCAATTTTCCCACATAATATTCTGGTTTACTGAATTCTCAATTCATTATCATCTACTTTCTGCAGTGTAACATAAGAAGAGAGAGACAAAGAGAAATAGGACGAGGAATAAAAACTATAATTTTGCTACAAAGTATCCCTTGTTAGAGGAATATTATCTTAAAGCACCACTGGTGTTCCATGGATCTATGACTATAAGTAATGAAGTCACAGTAAGTAATAAAAAGAAAAAAGAATATTTTTTTAAGAGTCAACCTATTTATTTTCAAAAGAGTAGTTGTTTCTCCTTGAAGTTCATGAAAGGGATATTCAACTCGCAATTTCTTTTGTTATAAACTTTTTACAGACATTTAAAAACCCATGTTTTATTTCTGAAAAGATTGGTAGTTAGCAAACTCTTCAGGAGTTTGTAAAATCCCTGGGAGGCACATTTGATTAGTCCATGACATGGTAGAAGTCAGAGGTTGACTCTAACTGGTTCACTTGATGTTCTTTCAGCTTTCTGTTTACTTTGGTGATATTTCATATTCTAACTGATAAATTCAGAAAGACTATTACTATAGCCTTATTCTACACTCTAGCATACAGTAAACAGGACAGCATTTAAAAATCATTCCTAAGTTGAAAAAATAGTAATACCTTTAAGTTTTGTTTAATGAGAATAAAGTAGTAATGACATAAAAGACTGAAGAAAACTTACCTGTTAAGTCAACTGGAGTAAAAAAAAGTCAGCTAAATTAGATTAGAAATGATTTGGGGGAAAAAATTCCTAAAATGTTGCTATAAAATACTATTTTATTTTTCTTATATTTTGTATTATCAACTAATTTCTGGATATTAATAACTGGTTAATGTAAAGAAGTGGTATACTTTTCAGCAAGTTAGAAAATAGAAAACATTGAAGTTCCTTTCAGATTATAGAGAGTAATGTATATATACTTTTTTACAAAAGCTCATTTATTTGTTTCTTCCCTGAGTAAGGATCCTGACTCCAGGATCAACTCTCAGCCTTCAGCCAGCTCCAGATGAGGGCATGTGAGTCTAGCATACTAGGGAGGCTCTGGACTTGAATGATGAACCTTCCCTGTGGGACTGCCTGACAGAGCATCACATTTTACTGCTGCACTGCTCTCTAACCCCCCATACACACTTTGAAATCATGGGAAGTTGGACCAGCCCCAGTTGCACAGTAGTAGTGCCTTGTTCCCTGATACTAGAAGCCATAGGGAAGACTGGGATTAAATTCCACCTGTACATATTGAGTCTGCACCACACTTGTACGTGATCCTGAGGGACTGGGAAAGTCGGGCGTGGGACACTGTAGAAGGTCTTTGTCTGTCGGTCTTACTTTCTTTTCCCTCTCAAGCAAACTTTTAAAAAAATTAATAAAATTTATTTAAAAATAGTAAAATATGCAGAAAAATAATTACAACTATAAAAGTGTAGCAAACCCCATCAGGCACAAAGCTAACTTACAGATGATTATAATTCTCTTGATTGCCTTAAGGTGGTCAAGCAGAGAGTAAATGCCAATCCTGACACAAGGATATAATCAGTTAAATTGTTAATACTCAAACTTAGGCATTAAGAACATAGGTATGATCCAAAGCACTGAACTGAATATAACTTTTGGGCAGGTGACACCATCAATTTCCAGTTTTTCCCCATGGTTAATAAGTTAATGACCCTTGTTCTTGCCACTTCAAATGAATTTACTCAGATAATTTAAAAATACTTTGTGTTCACTCATGCACTCTGTTGAACTTATAGTCATAAATCATCTAATACAGCCGCCAGAATCCATAAAAACCTATAAATCATCAAGGACTATATGTTTGAAAGATGCTATCTAAGAGATTAAGCACTAAAATATCATTCAGCATAGTAAATACTGCAGAGCATTAGTTCATTCAGACTTTTAAGAATAAAAAGGGGTAAGGCTAGTAACTGTCAGTTTATTAATCTCCTCTATGAGAGGCCTAACATACTTAACTTGTAAAGGCTTTGAGAAAACACATAAACAAAGGAGATTTAACTTCTTTATTCCAATATCTTTCCATTATATTTTCCATCCAATATTTAGCCAAACTTCTCCTCTCCTTGTTAGACATATCTTGAATGTTTGAGATTGACTCAGATAAAGCTCTAATATTAAATATATTCCAAAGAATTAAAGATAATGCCCACGTATTTGAAATACAAAAACTATAGAAAGTACAGCAGGGACTAAATGCTGGGGTTAGTATCACCAGTGAAAAAACAACAGTTATCAAAACTCTAATTGTGTTCAGGCTTAGACAATTATAAGACTAAGCATGCAAGCTCTTTTGAATTAAAAAAAAAAAATGGCAGTCCAGCAGGTGGTGTGTTGATTAAAGATGCTTGACTTCCACATAACTGACCACAATTTAAGTCCCAGACCTGGTAGCTTGCTTGCTCACTTTCTCTCTCCCTCTCTCTCCCTCTGGTCCCCTATAGCAAATTAAAATAACAATAATAAATAAAATTAAATAATTCTTTGAAGAAAAAAAAAAAAAACATTGGCAGGTTGAAGTATTTTATTAACTTGCTTTCCTGACATAAAATGTACAATGCTTATTGCAAACATACAATCATATGCAAAGAATTCTAATAAAATCATGCTTCCTAAATAGCATGTGTTTTTAATTTTTGGAGCCATCGATGTGAAGTAATCACTGACACTTCAGATCCATTTCTGAGTGAATTGGTATAATGGATATGTCAATCACATGTCTGACAAACTTAGTACCTCTCACCACCTAAGATGCTTCCTGGTATAAAAGTGTTAAGCCGTTTGTTTATGTTTGTTTTTAATGCTCCTGAGTGGCTTATCTGTTGTACAGCAGAACAGTCACTGATCAGTCCAGGGGAATGCACTGAATCTCAAGTCAACCAGCTAACAAGCTCTGAGTGCCCAAAGCTGTGGGGACTAGGTCTTCTCACTAGATGTAAAGCTCATTAGTAAAGCCAATCACACCAGTTCTCTCACCCAATCTGCACTGGAAATACAAAGCAGACTAACAGGATCAAATCTGTAGACAGAAATCAAGGTAGCATAAAGGTGAAATCATAGGGCCAGTGTAAAATAGCTGATTCCCAGGACTGCGTTAGATAATTAGAGCTACTTCAAGTTAAGGCTGGGTTTATTTTTTCACGTTAAGCAATTGTTTCTACATTTACTCTAATTTGCCAACAGAGTGGTATTGTTATAGACTGAACATGACTCCTAAAGTTTATGTGTTGAGACATTGTAATGAGATTCTAAAAGGGAAAACTTGACTCAATTAAGGTGGGGCTTTTGGGAAGAGATTAGTTACTGCACATTTAGGATGGGGCTCCCATGACTGAGTCCTAGTAGATTTATAAGGAACAGAAATGAAGTAGGCAGGAGCACAGGAGAATATGAAACACATTATGCTCTGCTAAGGGTTCTGCCCTCTGCCATTTCACAATGCTTTTGGACTTTCCAGCCATCAGAATCCTGATTCAAAATAAATCTCTATTTTTATAATTTACCAAGTCTTAGGTATTTCTATTAATATTGCATTAGCAGACTAAGACAGAAATTGGTGTAGCTGAGCAAGGTTGCATTGCTAGGGATTTCTGAAAATGTGGAAGTGGCTGTGGAATTGAGTAATGGGCAGATAAGATGGCTAGGATAAGCCTAGATATTTGGGGAAGGTCAGAAAGTGGTTCAGAAACAAACTGAAAACTTTTAGAGATAGGTTAAATGGTGATGATCAGAATACTGATAGAAATAAAAAGTGAAGGCTGTTCTAAAAAGGTTTCAGAAGAAAAGGAGTAATATCTTATTGGAAACTGAAGAAAAAGTCATCTGTGTTACATCATAACAAAGAATTTGACTAATTTTTTTGTCCATGTCCTAAAGCTTTGTAGAATGCCAAATTTAAGAGTGATGAGTACCTGGCAAATGAGATTTGTAAACAAGATGTATTGATAAAAGGGGCTCTGTGAGTGCTTTTAGTAGCTGACAGTGAAATGAAAGAGTAAAAAGATGACTTAAAGATAGAACTTGTAATAGAAAAGTAAGCAGAGCAGAAATATCTGAAAAATTTGTAGCTTGGTCATTTGGTAAGGAATAAGGAACCTTTCCAGGACAGAAAACTAAAAGTGTACCTCAGTGAGCAACTATTAGAGAGGATAGCAGGCTAGAAGGAAAATCAGGTGATAATTGTCAAGAAAATGGGAGAAATGCTTCAAGGGCATTGTCCTTCCCATTGGGAGCTTAGAGATCTAAAAGCAGATTTATTTCTGGGGACTGGCCTAGGGCAGACTCATTTCTCTGAGCTGCTTCTGGACTGTGCTCTTCAAATCCTGATCAAGTGTTCCAAGATCCTGCTATGCTTTAACCATCCCAAGGTAGATTCAGACCACACTGTTCTGCTTAAAGTTTGCCCTTTGCCATTCTGTAATGCCTTCAAATTTTCCTGCCACCAGAATTATGAGTCAAATAAGCCTCTATTTTTACAAATTACCCATCTCAGATATTTGTTAACTATACAATAGCATACTATGATGTGCACTATGGGAGGTGAGTATACCAACTAAAATTGATTTTATATATTTATAATAAAAGGAGAATCATTTTCATTATTCCACTATGCAACACAAAGATCAATATTTAAATGAAAAATCCTAGTCTGTATTGGTATTATAAGAATCTATCAAGTTCTGTGACAAATGAGTTTCATATCCATGAATTAATTCCAAGTCATTGTTGGCTACATTTAATAATATTTGTGCAAACAGAAGAACAAAATAGAAAGGCTGATGCCACTAAAAGCAAATGGCTAAGCTCTAAATGTATTTAAGTGTCCATATTTAATGGTTGAGAAGTAGTTTAAACTACACACCATAAAATCCATCAACACACACTTTTATTTAAAGAGGAAATCTCCATTTTGTGGTCAGATAGACTCAATATTTGGTTTGAAAACACCTCACACTTTTATAGATTAGAAAAGATTAGACAGAGGATCAGGGATCATGTGAGAGGTGCAGGATACACTTTATTTTTCAAAAAGGAATATGTTCGTGATTTGGTGTACATTGTAAGCAAGAACGAAAGTCAAAGATTAAAGGCCTGTACATAACCAAAAGCAAACAGAAACTATGCAGGCTTCTACTTATGATGTATTATTTATACAGGTGACTTTCAGTCGACAAAGCTTTCTTCCCTAAAGTACATTTCAACTCTGTGGTATCAATCAATGACATTTAAGAACTCTGTCATGGTCACGGGGAGAAAGAAAACCTGCTTGGATCCTTACATTAAGTATTTAATAATGACAAGGGAAAAAACTATCAGCAATCTCAGTCTTGAGCAGAGGAAAAAACTAGTACAGCAGTATGCTACAAACAGAAATAAAGGAGATGGAGTACAGCCTTAAAAGTAATGTCTATCAAATGCACTAGGAAAAAATGTATAGTAGTATGAGTTTATTGAGAGGCTTGTTTGAATTAATGAAGCTCAATTTATAAATAGGCTGTGTTTCAATTGTTATCTAAGCATACAATGCTGTGCTAGGCATTTGGGGGAATGTCTAGATGTTTAAAACACAATCCAAGGTCAGTCAGATTAGAGAGGATAGCAGGCTAGAAGGAAAATCAGGTGATAATTGTCAAGAAAATGGGAGAAATGCTTCAAGGGCATTGTCCTTCCCATTGGGAGCTTAGAGATCTAAAAGCAGATTTATTTCTGGGGACTGGCCTAGGGCAGACTCATTTCTCTGAGCTGCTTCTGGACTGTGCTCTTCAAATCCTGATCAAGTGTTCCAAGATCCTGCTATGCTTTAACCATCCCAAGGTAGATTCAGACCACACTGTTCTGCTTAAAGTTTGCCCTTTGCCATTCTGTAATGCCTTCAAATTTTCCTGCCACCAGAATTATGAGTCAAATAAGCCTCTATTTTTACAAATTACCCATCTCAGATATTTGTTAACTATACAATAGCATACTATGATGTGCACTATGGGAGGTGAGTATACCAACTAAAATTGATTTTATATATTTATAATAAAAGGAGAATCATTTTCATTATTCCACTATGCAACACAAAGATCAATATTTAAATGAAAAATCCTAGTCTGTATTGGTATTATAAGAATCTATCAAGTTCTGTGACAAATGAGTTTCATATCCATGAATTAATTCCAAGTCATTGTTGGCTACATTTAATAATATTTGTGCAAACAGAAGAACAAAATAGAAAGGCTGATGCCACTAAAAGCAAATGGCTAAGCTCTAAATGTATTTAAGTGTCCATATTTAATGGTTGAGAAGTAGTTTAAACTACACACCATAAAATCCATCAACACACACTTTTATTTAAAGAGGAAATCTCCATTTTGTGGTCAGATAGACTCAATATTTGGTTTGAAAACACCTCACACTTTTATAGATTAGAAAAGATTAGACAGAGGATCAGGGATCATGTGAGAGGTGCAGGATACACTTTATTTTTCAAAAAGGAATATGTTCGTGATTTGGTGTACATTGTAAGCAAGAACGAAAGTCAAAGATTAAAGGCCTGTACATAACCAAAAGCAAACAGAAACTATGCAGGCTTCTACTTATGATGTATTATTTATACAGGTGACTTTCAGTCGACAAAGCTTTCTTCCCTAAAGTACATTTCAACTCTGTGGTATCAATCAATGACATTTAAGAACTCTGTCATGGTCACGGGGAGAAAGAAAACCTGCTTGGATCCTTACATTAAGTATTTAATAATGACAAGGGAAAAAACTATCAGCAATCTCAGTCTTGAGCAGAGGAAAAAACTAGTACAGCAGTATGCTACAAACAGAAATAAAGGAGATGGAGTACAGCCTTAAAAGTAATGTCTATCAAATGCACTAGGAAAAAATGTATAGTAGTATGAGTTTATTGAGAGGCTTGTTTGAATTAATGAAGCTCAATTTATAAATAGGCTGTGTTTCAATTGTTATCTAAGCATACAATGCTGTGCTAGGCATTTGGGGGAATGTCTAGATGTTTAAAACACAATCCAAGGTCAGTCAGTGGTATGGTGGTTAAGGCAACTAGATTCCCAACGGGTATCTATGTAGTTTGAGATCTGCCAGATCTGGCAGGTGTGTGGGTATGGGTGCCCAAATCCCTAGGAGGAAGAAACGGAAAAGGTATTACAGCATGTCCATCCACCATGGTGGTGGTGGTGGTGGTGGTGGTGGTAGGGGTGGGGGTTCTCACCTTCCTTCTCAGTTTCTCTGTCTCTCTCTGGTGAGTAGATGCTCTTGTTAGAAAATCTTAAAATAAATAAATAAAATAATAACACAATCCTTGCATCCTAAATGACTGGCATGATGGTGGAATAGAGAAGTGCATAAAATGTTTAGAAGAACAAAATTATTATTTGCAATGGTATATTAGCACCTTGAAGTAAATACAAACAGGACTACTTATTCAGAAAAGGAACAACTATAGCTAGTGGGGAAAATATTTTTACAGCAGATTTCTTTTAATATAGACTTGGAAAACATGCACAGTGATTAATCTTAACATGTA
>NW_006198026.1:1143232-1144862 GCF_000334495.1 Tupaia belangeri chinensis | reverse complement strand
CAAGAAATAGAAACTAATGACAAATAGTCTGAGAGCAGCACGAAACTAGGAACGCTGGTAAGAGAGGCATCCTGCCAGAAAACACGGAAGAGTGACAGGTGATCACATGGAGAAAGCTTAAAAGAGGCAAATATGCATCATTCAAAAATGCAGATGGATTTTGTATAATACTTGCTCCTGAATATCTGCAAACATATATATATATAACACACACACACACACATATATATATATATAATATATATATATATAAAGGTTTCTATATATTCAGATTTATTTCAAGTTATATGGTGTGTGTTAAGATGAACAAACTCACAGACTATATCTGAGTCATGTCATTGAAGTAGGCTACGGTATTTATTAAATAATAAATGTGAAGAGAATCATCCTATTTCTATGGAAAGACTAATTCAAGGTACTTATTTCAACTATCAGGAACTTATTTCACACAAATGTGTAATTTTCCTTTTCTTCTAACTCCATCCAAAGGACATGAGAAATGGAAATTCCCCAAAGTAAGCTACTTAGGAAAAACCCTTTGGGTTTTGACAGAAGACCTAGCCAAAGGAGGGTGGTGGGAGGAAAGGTCCAGGAACAAGGGCTGAGTGCTGCATTTTTTCTTATTTTAAAAACCTCAAGAGTGCTTCTTGGTCCCTCCAGTTCTGAGACCAAGGAACCCTTGATCAACCTTTTTGTGGACAACCCTTTTTCTAGCTTAGTGGACTTCCAGAAAGTCAGAGAGTTGGTTTGTTCACTTTAGAATCTAGTTCTAGAGTCTAGTTCTGAACTTGTTTCATTTTTTTCTCTCATAGACAATTAAGTGAATTAATGTTAATGTTAAAGTCCTTACTAACTTTTATTTTAACCAAGGTAATTTTGTTATTTTAAAAATCCCCCCCGCCCCCCGCCGTGTACATTTTCCTGAAGCATGTACTAAGGCCCTTTAAGTTTTTTTTAATTTAAATTTATTTATTTACATTCATTCACTATACATCATTACAGCAAACAAAATGAGATTTCCCATCCAGAATACACTATAAATTGGCTCAATCAAGCACATCAACATATGTGTTATTGTCAACAAATAATTTTCCATTTCTTGTTTTCAGTATATTTTGTTATTGTTTCCATCCCTGATTCCCTATCTCTCACCCTCTGCCATGTCTCACTCTCCTCCCACACTGTCTCTGGTATCCATGATTGCTTTCTATGCCTTTCCCTCCATTTTACTTATTTGCTAATGAACTTAATTAATCTAAATACTTCCAATAGCAAGTGCAGCTGCTATACACATGTCCATGAACACAAGTCTGACTTTAAGCATAAATGTCAGTGAGTAGAATGAACATACTATAAAGTAGCACCTAGTTGGGGCTATATAGCTTACTACAGACATCAAATATGCATTTTTTTTAATTTCAAGAAAAATAGTTTTCGTGTTTTTTCCTCCTGAAACTTTTTTTAAATTAATTAATTTGCATTCATCCCCTAATCATCGTCACTGCATACAAAAAGTGATTTCCCATCCAGAATATACTGCATACTGGTTTAATCATGTATATTATCATCAATAATTTTCCATTTCTAGTTTCATATGTGTGTGTGTGTGTGTGTGTGTGTGTGTGTGTGT
>NW_006198026.1:1124266-1142642 GCF_000334495.1 Tupaia belangeri chinensis | reverse complement strand
TTTCTCTCTTGCCAATCTTAGTATCTTGTCTTTGTCTGTGGTTTGGGTCAGTCTGGCTATAATGTGTCTTGGAGAAGATCTTCTTGGGTTGATTCTATTTAGGGTCCTTTGTCTTTCTTGGGACTGGATCTTTGAGTGCCTCTGTAGGTTTGGAAAGTTTTCTTGCAAGATTTCATGGAATAGATTATCAAGACCCTTGTGAGTCTCTTTGCCTTCTGGGATGCCAATTATCCAGCTATTTGGACGTTTGATGGTATCTAGTATTTCTCATATATTATTCTCAAATTTGAGGGCAATTTTCTCAGTCTTTGTGGTGCATTTTTCTAGGCCAGCAATTTTCTCTTCTGAGATTCTATTTTCTGTATGATCTAATCTGCTTTTAATGCTTTCAAGAGAGATTTTGACTTCCTGTATTATAGTATTCATCTCTAACAGTTCTCCATTTGAGTCTTCTGTAAAGTGTGTAATTCCTCTTTTAGATCTTGCAACAATTTCCTCACCTCCTGGAACTCATCAGTTCCTTTTTCCTTTCTCTTCTGCAGTTTATTGTCTCCCTTCTCTTCCATCTCTGTTAGCTTCACCATTATGAATGTTCTAAATTCTTTATCAGACATTTCCATGATTTCCATTCAACTGTCTGTGGATGAAGAGGAGTTACTCTTTTCCCTTGGAGGAGAGATATTTTCTTGCTTTCCCATATTTCTTGTGGTCCTGCAGTGATTTCTAGTCATCTAAGGGAAAATGTGTTTCTTCCCAAATTTTAAGTTCAATCTGAGCATCCAGGAGTATGAAGAAAAGGAAACAGAGATAGAGATAGAGAGAAACAACAGCAACAAAAACAACCAAGAAACAGAGAAAGAGAGAAGAAAAGAACTAAAAAAAAAAACTTATTTTTTTTAAAGCAAAAATTAGAAAACCACGCTAGTTCTCAGTAGCCATGAAGGTGTCTTCTGAGGCCTGCTCCTTGCCTCTCCTGGGTTGGGAGGGGGAGAGGGGATTATTAACATGATAAAATCAACTATTGCTATAATCATACTAACAATGAGATTGATTTCCATGTGCATAATGACAAATCAGTCTTGTTAAATTTCAGTTCTACCTTCATATATACCATTTATTTATTTATTTATTTATTTATTTATTTATTTATTTATTTTTCTATAGGGCCCATGTGCTTGCTAGAGAGAGACAGACATACAGGAAAAATGAGAATGCAGCCCCTATAGGAGATGGTCACACCAGAATACCTTCTCCTCCATTATTCTGTCAGGATTTGGGGAGCGCACATGCATGCACACACACGCACACATACACTCACACACACGGTGTATTTTTCAGGTCATTGGATCCCGGACTCCAACTGCACTGTAAGTTATGTAGGAACCACTGGGTGACTCCATATGCTATTTCTTTTCTCTCTTTTTGTTTTTAAGAGAGTTTTCCTATAGGGCACATGCACTCACTGATGAGACAGAGAGAAACAAAGAAACAGGAAGCAAGAAATCACCCTCTCGGGGCATGGTCACACTGCAATCTCTTCTCTTTTACTCTCTTTTCAGGATCTTAGGCATGTAAGAACATGCACCCAGCGTGAGTTTTCAGTCACTGGGTCCAGGCCGTGAACCACAGTCGACTACATGGGGGTCCAGCAACAGAACCATTATACCATCTGCTGGTCTCTCCATACATTATATGTAAAAAAAAGATCTGAGCTAGTTCATATATCTAAGTAATTTAAGCATTACACAAATGTCTGTTACACTAGAAAGGAAAAATGAATCCATGTGAATAATTCAATTTTAATACCCTAAAACCTAGATATACTCCTCCTGAAAAAATTTTAAAAATATATAGCCACATGTTTAGGATTTTTTTAATATTTATTTATTTATTTATTTATTTGTTTATTTATTTATTGAGAGGTTTTTGCTATAGGGTGCATGCGCTCGCCAGAAAGACAGAGAGAGACAGAGAGACAGAAATTTTGAGAGACAGAAAGCGAGAAATCACCCCCCCCCGGGGGGTGATGGCAACACCACAATCCCTTCTTCTCCATTCTTTTCTCGGGATCTTGGGCACACATGCACACGTGCCCGGCGTGAGTTTAAGCGGCCGGGTCCAGGACTCGAACCATGGTCGACTACGTGGGAGTCCAGCGACATAGCCATTATGCTAACTGCTGGTCCCCAAGGAGTTTTTTTTTTTTAACAGAGGACACGTATACTTGCCAGAGATCGAGAGACAGATAAGAGGGAGAAAATAGAAAATACTTTCCACTAGGACATGGTCAGACCATGATCTCTTCTCCATTTCTCCATCCTATATGGATTGTATTCACACACACACATATATGTGCCTGGCATGTTTTTCAAGCCAGGAAGCCTGGAAGTCAGTGCAATCAGTCATGTGTTATTCAACAGGCCCCAGGGCCAACGCCAACTTGTTTCTAAAGCATTTACCATGGGAATGAGAAAAATTGTTTGTCTGGAAGAAAGAAAAAAAGAGCAGTGTATCATAGTGATTACAAATGAAGGCACTGCACTAAAACCCAGTTCTCTGGATTCAAATCTCAATCATTCAGTAGTTGTAACTACATGCCCTTGCATTTCTTTACCATAAACTATGATCTTCTGTGTTTCACCAGATTAGAAAGCAATTGTAATGATTTTCTGGGTTAACAAGGAAAGAAAAATGCTTAGAATAATGTCTGGCACATTAACTCTTATTGTCTCTAATATATTTGTTTTAAACATATATCACTTCCCTTGATTTTTAGAAAATAATTTTTTATAATATTCATTAAACATAGGCAAAACCAATTTTGTACTATTGGATTGTCAGATAAGTCATGATGCATTTTTGCATAGAAAAACATGTCGTGGGACCAGCACTTAGCATAATGGCTATGTCGCTGGACTCCCATGTTGTTGACCGCGGTTCAAATCCCAGACCTGGTGGCTTAAACTCACCCATGGCATGTACATGCGTGCCCAAGATCCCGAGAGGAGAACAGAGGAGAAGGGATTGTGGTGTGACCATCCTCCCTGGGGGGTGATTTCTCACTTTCTCTCTCTCTCTGTTTCTCTCTGTCTTTCTGGTGAGCGTGCACGCTCTATAGCAAAAACCTCTCCAAAAAAGAAAAACATGTCGTGACTTTTTCGAAAACCCAATATAAATGGAAATCTTCTCATGTGTACCAAAGGCATTAGTTAAGATGTGTGATTCATAAATTTGCTGTGAAACTCATAAAATATTTAATAAATTTACTTTTTGTAGACTTTTTGCCTTAAGGCACATACACTTGCCAGAGAGACAAAGACAGTGAGAGAGAAAGTGAGAAATTGCCACCCAGAGAGGATGGTCATACGGCACACTCCCTTCTCCTTCATTCTCTGCCCAGGATCTTGGACACACACGCACATGCTTCTGGTGTGAGTTTCAGTGGTCCAGGACTCCAAATGTGGTCAGCCATGTGGGAGACCAGTGACAACCACTATGCCATCTGCTAGCCTTACAATGTAGAACCTTTAATATTCAAAGTAGATGCTAATCATTCCTTTCAAAATATAACTTGATTCCTATATTGATATATTTGTTCACATTTTTACCTAAGGATGTAGACATTGCAATAGCTGAAGCCTTTCATTGTTAATTTCTATACCACCTTTTCTGAAAACAGATTTTCTTAAAGAAATATTTTTATATCAACTTATTTTATTTTGAAATAGCATTAAATTTCCATTTTTTTTTTTTGAGAGGTTTTCGCTATAGGGCGCGTGCGCTCGCCAGACAGACAGAGAGAGACATAGAGACAGAAAGCGAGAAATCACCCCCCAGGGGGGATGGTCACGCCGCAATCCCTTCTCCTCCATTCTCCTCTCGGGATCTTGGGCACGCACGCACACGCGCCCGGCGTGAGATTTAAGCCACCGGGTCCGAGACGCGAACCGCGGTCGGCTACGTGGGAGTCTAGCGACATAGCCATTACGCTAACTGCTGGTTCCCTTAAATTTCCATTTTTGATTGATATATAGAGACAGGTCTAGAATCAGGGCTTCTAATCTTCAAAAATCTCACCACAGCATTACTACATTGCATAGATATATTTTCAGTTTAAACAAACGATCTCAACGCCTTAGGTACTCTCCATAGCCTTATTACGGATTAGCATAGGCTTCCATACATCCTTCTGATACACGGAAAATATGGCTAAGAATCTTTCAATAAGACTTTCTTGGATTTCAAGGAATTTAAGATTTCTAGATACCAGTGAACAAAACATGTAAAAGTCATATTCCTTAGTAAGATAAATATTTAATACATTTTCCTAGAATTAACAAAAAAACCTTTCAGATATGAATTTTAGAACCAACAATCAAATATTGAAGCAAATGAATGAATTTCACATATTTTACAATTTCAACATTTTGACAACTGTCAGCCATTCAACAAAGGCTGAAGAATTAGTAGGAGCTGACAAATGAAAGCATTACAAACACTGGCCAAGCAAAATTACTTCTCACGAGTAAAAGGGTCTAGGTAAAAAACCACAGTTACAATATTTTTTAATCACAATATCAGTAAAGACCTAATTCCCAGATCGGGCTCAGGTTAGAATGTCATGGTAACTTTGGGTATAAAGAAGCACTTGATGTTCTTAAATTGAATAATTATACAGTTTTAATTTGATAATATCAGTGATCAATCACAATTAGAAACAATGTATCTGTATTTTTTAAAAACTGTACTTTTATAAAATATGAAAAAAATTATGCTCCCTCACATTTTTCCTTTCTCTATATATTAGTTTCTTCCCTTCTAACCTCAAACATTTCAGTCCTCACGATTTAACAACAATCCCTTTTCTCTCATAAATACTACTGTTGTCTTTTTTGTTACAGAGAAAGTTATCTAAAGAATAATTATATAATGCAGGCTCAATCTCAACTTCTGTGTAATGGGAAGGGGGAGAGCAAGAGCGGGAAAATGAGAAATCACCACCTGGGGGACTGGCCATGCCACAATCCCCACTACTCCTCTCTCCCCTTGAGATTCTGGTCATGTGTGCAACCATGGCTGGCATGTTCCTCAAGCTGCTGGGTCTGGGACTTGAACCACGCGGTAGGCCATGTTGCATCCAACCATCTCAACCTCCGCGGCACCTGCTGGCTCATCTATTTATTTATTTTTATTCCTTAGAATAGATCATTTTGATTTACCTGTACTTAAGTTTGTACATTATCTCTTCCATCAGCTCAAATCTGCTGTTGAGTTCCTTTACTGAATTTCTTATTTTACCTATTATACTTTCAATGCTAAAATTTCTAGCTGGTCAATTATTTCGAAAGTTTTACCTCTTTACTGATGTTCCTTATTTGGTGATACATAATTCTTATACTTTCATTTAGTTAATTACACATAATACCACTGTATTTAGTGAACAGATTTCTAACAGTTAATATGAAGTATTTCTTTATTGAGCTCATAAGGGACAGTTTCTTCTGTTTTAACTGCTGAGTGAGCATAGTGAGCAGAAAATGACTGGACAGAGAGTTCCTTAAATGTATTCAATCAGTATCTCAACCATTAAAGATGAAGGTGTGTACTGGAAGTATGCCTTCAAAGACTAAGCAATTTAAAACTCTTAGCCTTTACTTCCTGTTTATGCAAAACCTCAAAACAGACACAAATGAGAAATTGAGGCCTTATAAGTTCTGTTTTGGGCATGCACAAACCCCTCACCATGATCATGGCTCTCTAGATCCCCAAGAATATGGCAGTGATTTTCTTATCTCATGGACTTCCCATTCCTCAGATTTTCTTTTAAGTTTTTGGTAAACCTGCTGTTTGGTCCAATTGGTATCAATACTTCCGATGGCTGTAATACTAACAACTACAATTATTTTTTGGTGATAAGGCTTTCCCAGCTGTGCAAGCACTGAGTCAGGTCCAATAAGGACAGGCCCTGGGAATGGGGTTTTTCCAGAGATCTGCATGATAGATCAGAGTCACAATTCAGTGAGGACAAAGCTTTATGAGAGGCTCTTGGGACCAGCAGTTAGCATAATGGCTATGTCACTGGATTCCCATGTAGTCGACCACGGTTCGAGTCCTGGAACCGGTGGCTTAAAACTGACACCAGGCATGTGTGCATGCGTGCCCAAGATCCCAAGAGGAGAAAGGAGGAGAATGGATTGCAGCATGGCCATCCCCCCTGGGGGGGGTGATTTCTCGCTTTCTGTCTCTCAGTCTCTCTCTGTCTGGTGAGCACATGCGCCCTATGGCAAAAACCTCTCCAAAAAAGCTTTATGAGAGACTCTAGATCTGTTTTCCTCCATCAGTGACTGACTGGCTATGGGTTTCCATAGTTTTCTGTTCAGGAAGCTAATGGTTTTAATAGGTATTGTAGAGGTAGATGGGCTAGGAAGAGAAGATGGGGGTGAAAATGCCATAAACCTCTGTTCTTATGGAAAAGCAATAATTTTTCTCCATTAAGTACTCCCTGGATTGTTGTAACTCTAATTTTTCACAATTTTAAAGAAGTTCATGTTGATGGTTTTTGTCAGTGTTCTCTCTTGCTCTTTCTCTCATTTTTTTTCTTTTTAATGGGAGAGCAGATTTTTTTGGATGCTTTTATGCAACCATTTCAGAAGTATTTCTATCACGATGACACTTTAATGTACAGAATCAGTGGCTTTCTTCAATCCTCATCACTTTTGACTATCAGAAGTTGACAGTGGTGGGGCATCTTGTTTTTTGTTTTGTTTTGTTTTTTCCACATACAAAGCATAAGTGATTCTACCTACTCTTTGGCTATGGCTATTTTTATGTACTGAATTATGTCCTTCCAAAATTCACATTTTAAAACCCTAAACCCAACCATGACAGTCTTGGAGACAGGGCCTATCAGAATATAATGAAAGTTAAATGAGGGCGTAAGGGTAGAGCCCTGATCTGATAGGACTGGTGTCCTAAGCACACATCAAAAAGCTCGCACATTCTCTCCCTGACACCTTTTATGTCCCTCCCCAATAAGCATGCACCAAGGAAAAGTCGTGTGAACAAAGAGCGAGAACTGGCTGTCTACAAACCAAGAGAGCCCTCACCAGAACCTGAACACACTGACACTCAATCTCTAACTTCTACCTTCCGGAACTGTGAGAAAATTAATGTTCTGGTTGTTTAAGCCATCCAAACTGGTATTTGTTACGGAAACCTGAGCTAAGAAATACAGCTACTATTTCCCAAATGCATTGGGTCATCGGGAAATTTATGACACATTTTTGCATTAGAATAACTGAGAAAAGCCCAGCATTTTTTTTCCCTACAACTTAATATTTCTCAATTCTTAAGATCATTTGTGAATTATCAGTATATATTTTTAACTTCTTGCTGAATATTGCTTTCTCAATGTCTTTCTGGCTTCTTAATCTCAACATGTTCCAACTAAAACTTATAACTATAAATCAGGAACTCCTGGTGTCTTTTCTAATTTGACCAGTTATTCATATCCCAGGTACGTTCCCATTCTAGCAAAGTTTATTTTGTAAAATATCTCTCAAAGCTATTTAGTGACCACTTCTGAGTCTGACCCTTGGCCTAGAGGTTAAGAGAAGTGGATCCCACAACCCCTCATGGTGACTATGCCGTTTGAATGCTGAATCCAGTGACCTGAAAAACATGCTGGGTGTGTGTAAATGAATTCCCCAAATCCTGACAGGCTGGAGAAATGGAGAAAAGACTGAGACCTGACCAAGCCTTTGGGGGGGGGTGCTTTCTCCCTCTCATTGTCTCTCTAGCAAGTGCATATACCTTCTGAAAAAATAATATACAGAATATATGGCATTTTTTTCTCTGCTAGTGACATTCTTGTGAATAAGCTGTTTCTAATCACTCCATGTTTATGTTTATGGCTATAAGATACAGTACAGTGTGGTTGGCAAGTACCTCAGTATGCTAATAGTCCTCCATTTTCTTCAGACTCAAAAGCATCAAAGTCATGCTCTATAGAGAGAAGACCACTGTTGCAGCCACTGATACTGCAGGTATTGTGTAAGTGCCACTAAATTTGAGGAAATTATGTATGTGAGAGATGAGAGGGATAAACCATAATAGAAATATCATCAACAATAGTATTACTTTTTAAAAAGTTACTTTTCTGCTTTCCAATAAAGATGCCACCAGCAGAGTAGAGAATCCAGTAAGGAAAAAAAATCACAGCAATTATTGAATGTTACATAAATAAATGTATAATTCGTTCACTTTTTTTCATTTTTTATTTTGATTTTCCCACTATATTCCTCTTAAGACTGTGTCTTTGTAAATAGACACTGTTTTGCATTGAGTAGCAAAACTGAATTTTTGGAATTACATGAGTATCACCAGAATGGTTTTGCCTCTTTTACAAGTTATATCCAATTCTGCCTAGAATGATCTCATTTTTGATAACCAGGTAACAAAATAAACAAAAAATTTCCCTCACTGAGTTTAACGCTCAGAGATTGGTCCATGGAGCACACCGAGAGAGTGGCAGAGTCTCAGAATCTTTGCCTAACCCAGGCCAAGTTGTGGCCACCCAGCTGATCTGATCTCTATTAGAACAGAGGAAAATCAATCCAGCCTTTTTAAGACACACTATCAATCATTTATGTTTTTGAAGTTTTTCCATAAAGGCCAAAGTACTTATATTGAAATGAGAAACATTCATGTTTAATTTATATTTATTAGTGTGTGTGTGTGTGTGTGTGTGTGTGTGTGTGTGTTGTGTGTGTGTGTGTACTTTAAATGCTAAGTAAAGAAACAAATCATATTTATAAGGAAATTAGATACAATATAACATCTTCCAAACTAAATTATCATTAATAATTATTTAGTATAATCAGAGGAAAATATTTATCTTTGATTCAAAGGATACTTTGAAATTTATGTAGCTATAAATTCTTTCTTCAGACTGTTAGGGAGGTGGTTTTCCTTTTGCCTTTATCATCGACCAGCTTTAACTTATTAGAGAGATTTCTGAATACCAGCTCAGAAATCACTGAGCCTGCTCTTTGCCTGGGGATAAACACTTTTGCTTTTTATGCCTTTCTGTTCTATCAGAACATCTCCACAGCATGCAGATGTACTTCAGGCGAAATATCATGATGTTCTCACTCCTTCACACCGAACTGAAATATGTACACATTGCTCCTCTGAGTCTCCAACAAACACCCTAATGTTTTTTTATTTAAATAAATGGTGTCCTTGGCATCCCACTTTAATAATTCCAATGCTTCCCCAGTATGTTCTCTTAATCTCCAGTAAAAAGGTCTCTCTGCATTATCAGACATTTTCTATATTTTACAACCTAGTATCTCCCAAGAATGGAGATACAAAATAAAAAGTAATACAAATAGACTCAAGGCCAAGTCTCCCAAGACCTTATCATTACGTGTTCTATCTATTCCTTGACATATTGGAAAACAAAACAAACAGGTTCAAATGAATTTGTAAGCGTATTTCTAACAATTTTTACTTTTTCATGGAATTCTTATAAGATACAAATCAACTCCTCTTTGTACTTTCTCAATATATCCTATCTCTATTATTTTTGGAGCAGTAAGAGGAAATGATATATGTGAAAGAGTAAAGGATTGAAATTGCAGTAGAAAAAACAAAAAACATAAACAATAGCAGTTACAAAAATGGCAAGTTACTTTGTTTTCCAACAGGAAGGTAGAAAAATCATTTCTTAAAGACTGATGGTCATTTGTGTTTTATTATTTTTGTAATTTGTCAGAGGGCAAATTACATATGCACTAGCCAGAAAAAGATAGAGAAGAAACGTGAGAAAGCACTTCCCATGGGGAATAGTCACACTGCAATCCCTTCTCAATTTCTCCTTGCAGGATTTTGAACACACATACACACATGTCCAACATGTTTTTCAAATTGCTGAACCCAGGACTTGAACTACACAGTCAACCATGTGGGATCCAACTTCCTTAAACACCACACAAAGGGCTGCCTTAGTATTTATTTTTAAATTAGATTAAAAATAATATTTAAAACATAAACTGTCCTAGTGTGTGTGTGTGTGTGTGTGTGTGTGTGTGTGTGTGTTGTGTGTGTGTGTGTACTTTAAATGCTAAGTAAAGAAACAAATCATATTTATAAGGAAATTAGATACAATATAACATCTTCCAAACTAAATTATCATTAATAATTATTTAGTATAATCAGAGGAAAATATTTATCTTTGATTCAAAGGATACTTTGAAATTTATGTAGCTATAAATTCTTTCTTCAGACTGTTAGGGAGGTGGTTTTCCTTTTGCCTTTATCATCGACCAGCTTTAACTTATTAGAGAGATTTCTGAATACCAGCTCAGAAATCACTGAGCCTGCTCTTTGCCTGGGGATAAACACTTTTGCTTTTTATGCCTTTCTGTTCTATCAGAACATCTCCACAGCATGCAGATGTACTTCAGGCGAAATATCATGATGTTCTCACTCCTTCACACCGAACTGAAATATGTACACATTGCTCCTCTGAGTCTCCAACAAACACCCTAATGTTTTTTTATTTAAATAAATGGTGTCCTTGGCATCCCACTTTAATAATTCCAATGCTTCCCCAGTATGTTCTCTTAATCTCCAGTAAAAAGGTCTCTCTGCATTATCAGACATTTTCTATATTTTACAACCTAGTATCTCCCAAGAATGGAGATACAAAATAAAAAGTAATACAAATAGACTCAAGGCCAAGTCTCCCAAGACCTTATCATTACGTGTTCTATCTATTCCTTGACATATTGGAAAACAAAACAAACAGGTTCAAATGAATTTGTAAGCGTATTTCTAACAATTTTTACTTTTTCATGGAATTCTTATAAGATACAAATCAACTCCTCTTTGTACTTTCTCAATATATCCTATCTCTATTATTTTTGGAGCAGTAAGAGGAAATGATATATGTGAAAGAGTAAAGGATTGAAATTGCAGTAGAAAAAACAAAAAACATAAACAATAGCAGTTACAAAAATGGCAAGTTACTTTGTTTTCCAACAGGAAGGTAGAAAAATCATTTCTTAAAGACTGATGGTCATTTGTGTTTTATTATTTTTGTAATTTGTCAGAGGGCAAATTACATATGCACTAGCCAGAAAAAGATAGAGAAGAAACGTGAGAAAGCACTTCCCATGGGGAATAGTCACACTGCAATCCCTTCTCAATTTCTCCTTGCAGGATTTTGAACACACATACACACATGTCCAACATGTTTTTCAAATTGCTGAACCCAGGACTTGAACTACACAGTCAACCATGTGGGATCCAACTTCCTTAAACACCACACAAAGGGCTGCCTTAGTATTTATTTTTAAATTAGATTAAAAATAATATTTAAAACATAAACTGTCCTAGTTTCATTCCCTTCTCCTTTGTCATTCTACATCAGTGTCCCTTGTTTTTGTCTCAATTTGGTGACAATATACATTGCAGTGATCAGCCTTTGACCTTCTTTTCTACTGGATAATCAGTTACTCTATCAGAGATCTTACTACTGTCATGGTTAATTTTGGGTGTCAATCTGACTGGATTAAAGATGCCTAGAAGGCTACTGAAATATTGTTCCTAGATTTATTTATGAGAATGTTGCAAGCAAAACTGGCATGAGTCAGGGGACTGAGAGAGGATGACAACCTTTTTTTTTTTTTTTTTTTGATGTTTTTCAATATAGGGTGCGTGCGCTCGCCAGACAGACAGAGAGAGACATAGAGACAGAAAGCGAGAAATCACCCCCCAGGGGGGATGGTCACGCCGCAATCCCTTCTCCATTCTTCTCTCGGGATCTTGGGCATGCACGCACACACGCCCGGCGTGAGTTTTAAGCCACCAGGTCCGGGATGCGAACCATGGTTGACTACGTGGGAGTCCAGTGACATAGCCATTACGCTAACTGCTGGTTCCCTGAGGATGACAACCTTTAATAGGGCAGGCACCATAATCAAGTGGGAACCTGAGAGGGACAAAGAGAGGAAGTGTGTGTGTGTGGGGGGGGGGAGTAGGGAAGGGGTTCTGTTTCCTCTATCCCTCCTCTCTCTCCAACCTTTCCTTCCTTTCAGAGCATACTATGTGTTCCACTTCTATACATGTGCCTGCTCCAACTCGGCCTTTGGCTGCACGCATTTCTGCCCATTCTTGGATCCTGTGCCTCTCCACCCAGACAAGACTATTAAATTATTTAATTTTTGGACTCCAGATTCATGCCAGAGGCCCTCTGTCGCCTTGGGCTGGGATTGCATCAGCTTCCCTGCTTCTGTCTTTGAGCTGTTTCTCCAACTTGCAGATAGCCTACTATAGGAACTGTCTACCTTATGATTGTAGGAGATAATTCCAATAATAGCCCCTTCTTTTACATATATAATTATCTTCTTGGTTCTATTACTACTTCTCTGGAGAACCTGACCAACACAACTCTCAAATGTATCTTTCCATCTTTGGCCTCTCCTCAGAATTCCAGACTTGACAATCCAGCTGTCTATTCACTGACTCCATCTGCATATTAAATAGGCATTTCCAAATCAATATGTCTAAACTGTGCTCAAGAGGTTCCTACCCTTTCTTTCCAAATAATGCTCTCCTGCAGTCTAACCTTCTTTAGTCAATCACAGCTACATTTTCTTAGTACAGGCCAAATATATTGGAGTAAATTCCTGACTCCTCTCTTTCTCTTGTACCACAGTAACCAGTCCTTCAGCAAATTCTGTTTATTATAATATCAAAATATTTTTAGAATATGATCATATTTCATCATTTCCACCCCTTCCATACTGGAGCTTTCATCATCCTTTCATCCTCTCACCCTGATGTTGCAATAGCTTCCTCACTGTTTTTTTCTGTTTTGTTTGTTTGTTTTTCTTTAAGGGACAAATGTCCGTTCCTGTCACCACTTTGATCAACACCTTCTAATGGGGCCAGCCCTGTGGTGCAGTGGTTAAGCCCTGTACATGGGGAGCCAGATCCACATGACTGACTGCAATTCAAATACCAAACCCAGTTGCTTGATAAATACATTGGGCGTGTGTGTGTGTGTGTGTGTGTGTGCGAGCGCGCACAGATACCCCAACAGGATGGAGAAATGAAGGAAAAGGACTGTAGCATGACCACACCCCGATGAGTAATACTTTCTCTCTCTGGTGAGGACACAAGCCCCTTTGCAATTAAAAAATAACAATAAAAAAACTTATTTTTTTTTACTTAGAGTACCTAATCATTTGCAATGGCTTACAAATCACTACACCTCCTCTTACCACTTCTAGCCTTGCCTTTTTCACTCTGCATGTGGCTTTTCTCTGTACCTTAAACACATTAAACAAGTTCTTACTTTCATTCTTCATGTATTGCCCTTCCCTCAGATATCTGCTGGCTCCCTCACTCCCCTCTTTCAGATCTTTGCTCAAATATTACTCCCTGAGACATACCAACTTCCTTGACACTCCTTATATCACTTCATTGCTTTTTATAGTTTTGTCTGTACATTTATTATCATTTAAAGTACTACTGTCTTTGGTAGTTTTTATACTTTCCTAACTCTCCCCACTAGACTGTGAACTTTATGATAGCAACATTTTTCTATTTTTTTTACCCTACTTCTCCCAGGACAAAAAAGTGCTTGGCACAGATTAACTGGTTAATAAACACTTTTAAACTGCAGTAATGAAGGGAAACGATGACCGGACATCAAATAGTCTATTATGATCAGCCACTGGAAACCTCTTCAAGGAATTCAATAATGTCTATTATAATTTAATAGAAATAACTAACTCTTTGTTATCTAAAAATATATGATAACTTTATTCACTAACTTTTAAATAGCTCTTTTTTATTTCATTTTTAAATTACGTCATCATTTGATAATTTTCAGATACTACTAAAAGGATTACAAAAGTCCATTTCTATCTTAATATTACTGTTATTTGAATTATTTATCTATGATATTTTCCTATGCATATATACAAGTAGGTATATGCATGTATGTGTGTACATATGTGTTTATGTATGCATATGTGTATATATTTATATTTAAAAAAACAATTCTGGGGGCCAGTTGGTGTGGTGGTTGGGGCACTGTACTTCCACATGGCTGACTGTGGCTTAAGTCCTGGACCTGGTGGCTTAAAACTCACACCAGGTGTGCATGCTTGCCCAAAAACCCCTGAGGAGAATGGAGGAGAAGGAAGCACAGTATGGCCATCCTCCTTGGAGGGTGTTTTCTCACTTTCTTTCTGTCTGTCCCTCTAGCAAGCACACATGCCCTATAACAAAAATCTCTCTAAAGAAAATAAAAATACTATAGGATATAGTTCATAATATAAGAATAAATACTGGACTATAAATACTTTATCAGGTGATTAACTATTTGTCAAGTAGTTTTAATAGTGTTATTATATTCTACTGAATGCGCATAAATGATTTTTTAGGCAATCCCTTATTATTAGAATTGAACTAACCTGAAGGACCAATTATGTGAACATCTTTCACATAATTTCGCTAACAATACAATCTACATTGATCTTTTCCCACTCACCCAGAATCATTCATCAAAGACTTCCAGAAGTATAATTTACCTAGCACGGCATATGAGGATATATGTTGTGTTATACTTCTATGTATTTCTAGATCTTTCAAATGTTTTCTACATAGTTTATAAATATTTATAATAATTGAGATAATATGTAAATATCTGACAGTTTCGTAATACAAAGTGACAAATGAAATAAAATCAGCTTTTCTATTTATTTTTCAGTTGGGGAAATGATGATTCTATATCCTTTACTTTGAAATTGCTGTTCTAACCCTTCCTCTTTTTCTTTCTTCCTTTTTTTCCCTCTGTTATCATTTAAGAATTCCATTTACTTTCAATGGAAGTTCAGTTGCTGACATCACTCTCCATTATGGAGGAGCACTGGACTCTCTGCCCACGTCTTGGGCTTTGGCGTGGGAGTTCCATTACAAAGTGGTATTGATTTGGGTTATATTCCTTTCTCTGGGCTGTTGTCTACATTTGCCATCTGACTGTCTGGTGATGAGTATATCACACAGAATATTTTGTATTTTATTTCACAGAAAAACAAATATGCATGGAAACTTTTGGTACAAAAAATAACTTTGAAGACTCTTTTTTGAAATGTATGTTTGTCTGTTACAGTGCTTTTTCCAGAAGGAAAGAAACATATATTCAAATAAACAACAACAAAACCTTGAAAAATTATGCTGTCTTCATAGCCACTCTGATAATACATCCTCAGGAAGAAGGCTTAGAGGAAGAAGGCAATAATTCACTGTAATGACGTTTCAAGATGGTTTAAAATTTATTTCTAAATTGCAAGATATAATTTTCCCAGAAAAGAAAGTAGAGCAATAGGGAGCCCTGAAAATGAAAGTCACTATCTCTTCCCCATCTCCCACAACAAAATATCTCAGTGGATCCAAACTGCTAGGTCTGTTTATAAACTGCTCTTTCTACCTCTTGTCTCTTCTTTCCACTCCAAACCCTTTCATAAAATGTTTTCCACAGATGTAAGTCAAGCATTTACTCTCCTTTCCATGTCAACCCTGTGGTAAACCCTTCCACCTTCCCACTCATCACTGAAAGTAAGCAATAGCTCTTTGAATAGGCTGCAACCTCACACAATTGATGTTTGGACTTAAAAGTTTCCTTTGTCTTGCATTTTGACATTTTTGAACTGAGCGCCTATCTTGAGCTCACATTCTTGCAATTATTCTTACTGACTGACTTCCTTCCAGGTACCTGATCTTTTGGTTCTTTCACTCAGGCTGCATTTGAGCACGTAGGTTCACTAGAGCTTCCCTGATTTAAAACTTAGGTTGTGCTCTATCTCTGTCTTCAAAGTTAGTTCTGTCATTGCAAGTGCCACATAACACAGGTTATGAGGCCCTGTGGCCCACTAGATCAAACACCAACTCCATACACTGACATTTAAGACCCTACAATTTGATCTAATCCAACTATCAAAACCTGTAATTCATTGCCTTATCACCTCTCCAGACAACTGAACAAGTCATTCCATACTCTATCCAATGTTTTCCTATACCTGAATGTTACCTCCCAATTTTCTGAATTGGGAAAGTACTTGACAGAATTCTCTCTCTCTCCACTTGTTAGAATTCTATATAAAATTTTCCAATGTTTTCTCTTAAAGGGGCATTTTCCCCCCAGATTACATCAGAAGTAAAGTCTTGTTTTCTAAAATTTCATCATCTTGAGCAGAAATGCATAGGAAACAGATTGTCTAGATTTGAATCCCAGCTGGAATATCCTGGTCAAATTAAGGTTCTATGGACTCTGTATCCTAATATGCAGAGTGGAGATCCAAACAGTTGCAGCTTTGCAGAGTTATTAGAATGATTATCTTGAGTTTAAAATGAAAAGTGCTTGACAATAATATATGTCCAATAAACACTTGCTATCATTAATACTGTATCCTGTTATCATTAATACTTTTGCCACCATAAAATTAGAACATTTTATGGGTTTATAGTATTTCTCCTTTTTCTTAGGCTTTGCTAAGATGTTGGATACCTTCTGTGATATTTTATAGTCTATTAAAATGTCTGCATTTTAAAAAAATGTAAACCACAAAACTATGATCTATGAATTACCTCAATTTCATCAACAAGTAAAACTAAGATTCGGAGATGATATGACTAATCCAAAGACATATATACCTAGTAAATGCCACACTGTCTGATCCTCACCTCACCAAACTCTGTACAACATCACAGCTTCCTTAGGAGGGGAAGACCATGTTTCAGAATCTTTCTACTCCCCCGAGCACAGAACCCACAGTTTTGTACAAAGTAGGTACATAAGTTTCATTCCATGAACTAGTGAATGGTAAAATAGAAATTTCCCCAAAATGCCTATGGTTCCTGGACTAAGTTCGCCAAAAGAAAATGCATCATGATGGGGGTAAGATTTACAATAGAATGAATGTAACATTTAACAAAATTTTGAGGATGGGTACATTTTAGGATTTTATTGATTATAAGAATCCTAACAATATCAGGGACATTTCAAATATTGGTTTGTAATCTCATCACTGGGAAAAATTCACATGAAGTATATAATTTGTAAAATAAAATACATAGATTAGGTTTCAGAACCTCCTCTTTGAAGAATTGCATCTATAAAATTTCCTGATACTACTGGTTCATGAATCAACTGTGAGAAAAAATTCTTTCCTGACAGGTCTTTAAAAAACAAAGAATAAGAGATGACTTTTCTAACACCTGGGCAGACTATGGTAGGGGAGGGAGGAAAAATACTATGTTAGGAAACTTGAGTTGAGATGCAAACTTTCCTTCTCACAGACAATTCTTCACAAATGTTACACTGCATCAAGCTAAATCTATTTCTTATTCATTCAACAAAGTTTGGTTTATTACCTACTATGTGCCATGTTCTGTATCACGCACAATGAGCAAAATATCCGTTTGTGGGTTTGTAATTCATGTACGTGTCTGACTGACTTGTGATTGACATGTATCAAACATTTGATTTTTACTTCCCCTTTGTAGCTTGCATATGCAAAACTCACCACTCCATATCATCAAATAATTAGATACAGATCCATTGCCATTCAAACTTTTCCACTTATGTATTTAGTTTAGATCGTCTGAATCAACTACTTCCTAAGAAATATGAGTCATCATGATTTTTTTAACATTCTATGGAATAGTTCAAAGTAAAAATGAAGGTGCATGGGAATAATAGCAGAGAAGGCATGCTTCCAGCACCCCTAGAAAATTAGCTGTACGTGTGGGTGAAGACTTTGGCTATTCCCATTTATGCTTCAATTTCAAATAACATTACTCTTCAAAGAATTTCCAAAGTTTAAAAAGATCTATAGTAGGAGTAGAAAAGGTAAGAAAAAATAAGTCCACTTGGATAACCTGGAGAGATTTTGGTCTAGACTAGGACAATAAAAATGCCAGTTTTGAGTCTAACCCAGCATCTGGAGGAAGTAATATTTCCAATAGAAAAGTAATGTTTACTGAAAATGACTGACTCACCAAGCAGTTTTCTGGGGGAGTGCACTATTTGTACCTAAACAAAATGAAGAACAACTGTCAAGATTCCAAAATAATGAGTAAATATCTCTGGATTTCAGGAATAAATACATGTTGTCAACTAACAAAAGAAAGCAGGCTCTTTGTAGTAAATTTTATAATTAGCCTCCATTTTTAAGGACAACACATGTGTGTTCATTTTGGTCCATTTTGAGTTTTCTGACTTTATAACAATAACTATTGCCTGTAGGTCAATAATAGCATGCTTGCATTCTTTAGGTACATGTAAATTTAACTCTTT
>NW_006198026.1:1107021-1123761 GCF_000334495.1 Tupaia belangeri chinensis | reverse complement strand
TTTAGGGGATATATATTACATAATGACAACTATGATAAAAAATCTTGAAAGGATTTATGATGATTGATGGTTATTTTTAACAACAGAACTTTTATACTGAACCATGTTTAGGAACTTGCTCTCATTCCTACTTAGAGATATTATCCTTTTTAAGGAGGTAAAATAGGCAGCTATAATCTGTAAATTTTACTTCATCTTAAATATATACATATACATATGGTTTTGCCAAAAACTTGTGTAAAGTTGTTGAAGCTTTTATGCAAGAATCTCAAATAATTAAGCACTTTAAAACACTGAATAGAACTACAGATAAAAAGTAGTATTTAAAAGTATTTAAAAAGATAATTCAGACATCCACCATATACAAGTATTTGCAATGAATTTCTATTATAGAACCTGTACCAAGAAAAGTGTCTATAATGCAATAAGATGGTAACATTTACTTATGACCAGCAATAGCAAAATGAGGTCCTTATCAACTGAGAAACACTTATTTATATTGAGATGCTAACTACTGAGCTACAGACTAGCAACCATTTAACATTTGCTTGCCCAAGTAGCAATATTCTTCATCTACAAGTTAAATCTCATCCATTATTTTTGCCCATCCCAAACACAACAGGGAATGTCTTTATGGGCAAGCTATCAGTAGGTAAGGTAAAATTAAGAGTCTTGCTTTAACAGATCCAGTGTCCACATCATTTATGGGAAGGCTGAGTGTCACACACCTTTCTGAGGCAGCATCTTCACCTGCTTGGCCCAAAGAATGCATAGGCTTTTGATTTTACTTCCCTAAAATTCCCCTCCCCCCTTTTTTTTGCTGGGCCAGGGAGCCTGATCTAAGGGTATTCTATTTAACTAAGGCCTTGTCGCTATTTTTATTTGTTGTTGTTCTTTTGTCTGTTTTGTTAATATATGCCTCACCAGCGAAAGAGACAAAACTTTATTTACTATACCTGCAAGATGGCTGGAATTCTGCTATAAATTGTCAGATTGTCTAAAACCTCTAGTCCCTCTGCTGGCTAGCATGTTCAAACACCTGGTTACAGTGTTTAGCCTTTCCTGGCTACTCCATCTAGCACCCCCAGTAAGGAGCCAGTTCCACAGATTTTCCTGGCTCGTTCCCACGTTCCCACAGGCTCCCATTTTCCTTCTTTTCTTCACTAGTCAGTACTGCTGGGCCCCTAATAGTATGGATTATGTTCCTGCCTGCCTGAGTTATGACACAAGCAAGGTTATTAAAGTTAAAAGTTTTAAAATCGCATGTGGATTTTATGGACCTCATGCTGTCTATATAGACTAAAGTCATCAACCAACTGCTGTTCTGGGGGATTTCACTCCTGTACCACAAGTAAGAGTGCTAAGCCTGTTCAGCTTCCCTCATTCCTGTCCACTAAAAGCATTCATCAGCAGTTATTTTACTTTATTTTATTTTATTTAATAGTGAAACATAAAACTTAATGAAGCATTCCAATTTAACAAAATGCAATTATTTAGAATGCGTTTTTGTGACAGCTACATCTAAATACTGAATAATACAATATGGATATGGGTTAATAATTAATTTTGAGATAAAATACACCACTACAAAGATGAACAATCCCCTGATGTTAAAAAAATATTTCAAATATGTCTTCAGAGAAAGTAGTACAGATAATTCATACCACAGGAAAGCTATTTAGCTGATGATTTACTACAACTTTCATATCATAAACATTGTCTCAAATGTTATTAAACTTACATACTCTGAGGACAATAAAGATAAAGAATATTTACATAATTGCTATTAAGAAAGCCTTGTAGACTGGTGAAGTTATCTTTTTGGCAATAGGTATGGTTTATAATAAAAGAACTCTGGCATATTTAAAATTGATGCTGGGGTCAAATGTTTTTTTATAATGTAGGTTTTACAAGATCATTTTAAATGGCATGTATTCTTTTAGAGAGATTTTTGTTAGAGCGTATGCACTCCCTGGAGAGACAGAAAGAGACAGAGAGACAGAAGGTGGGAAATCTCCTTAGGTGGCATTTATTCTCTCGGTTATAAAAATATCAGAGAGAGTATGGGAAGAGGCTGGAAACGGGAGAGAGTGAGAGGAATGGAATCAAGAAGAAAGAAAGAAAACATATAAGGGACACAAAATGGAAAATTATCTATTGATAAAAATGTGTATGATATTATCCTCAACTGGACTAATATACAGTGTATTCATGCTGGAAAATTCATTTTATAAGCTGTAATGATATACAGTGATTGAATGTATAAAAATAAATTATGAAAAAATATTTTCAACTTTTTTATAGTTTTATTCTTTTTTTAAATTCATTTTATAAGCTGTAATGATATACAGTGATTGAATGTATAAAAATAAATTATGAAAAAATATTTTCAACTTTTTTATAGTTTTATTCTTTTTTTAAATTCATTTTATAAGCTGTAATGATATACAGTGATTGAATGTATAAAAATAAATTATGAAAAAATATTTTCAACTTTTTTATAGTTTTATTCTTTTTTTAAATTCATTTTATAAGCTGTAATGATATACAGTGATTGAATGTATAAAAATAAATTATGAAAAAATATTTTCAACTTTTTTATAGTTTTATTCTTTTTTTAAATTCATTTTATAAGCTGTAATGATATACAGTGATTGAATGTATAAAAATAAATTATGAAAAAATATTTTCAACTTTTTTATAGTTTTATTCTTTTTTTAAATTCATTTTATAAGCTGTAATGATATACAGTGATTGAATGTATAAAAATAAATTATGAAAAAATATTTTCAACTTTTTTATAGTTTTATTCTTTTTTTAAATTCATTTTATAAGCTGTAATGATATACAGTGATTGAATGTATAAAAATAAATTATGAAAAAATATTTTCAACTTTTTTATAGTTTTATTCTTTTTTTAAATTCATTTTATAAGCTGTAATGATATACAGTGATTGAATGTATAAAAATAAATTATGAAAAAATATTTTCAACTTTTTTATAGTTTTATTCTTTTTTTAAATTCATTTTATAAGCTGTAATGATATACAGTGATTGAATGTATAAAAATAAATTATGAAAAAATATTTTCAACTTTTTTATAGTTTTATTCTTTTTTTAAATTCATTTTATAAGCTGTAATGATATACAGTGATTGAATGTATAAAAATAAATTATGAAAAAATATTTTCAACTTTTTTATAGTTTTATTCTTTTTTTAAATTCATTTTATAAGCTGTAATGATATACAGTGATTGAATGTATAAAAATAAATTATGAAAAAATATTTTCAACTTTTTTATAGTTTTATTCTTTTTTTAAATTCATTTTATAAGCTGTAATGATATACAGTGATTGAATGTATAAAAATAAATTATGAAAAAATATTTTCAACTTTTTTATAGTTTTATTCTTTTTTTAAATTCATTTTATAATTTCTTATTTACATTTAATTGTTGTACATCTTCATGGGGTACAATATGATTACACATGCATGCAGTGTATGATAATTAAATCAACGTTATTACCATATTTGTCATCTGCATTTTCAATTTTTTTATATCAACAGTGATATCATAAACTAAGCCTCTGTTTGGAAATTCTTTATTTCCTCTTGGTAAATTTCTTCTCTCTGATTTAACTAAAACATAAAACTACTGTCATTCTTGATGTAAACTTTTATGACTACTGAAATAAGTAATAAATCTAACCTGTGCTTATTTTGCTTACTTCCTCTATTTTGTTTTCAAAATAACTCTGTCATGAACAAAGATTGTATACAATCTTTTGTATAAAATGTTTCAGTGTTGAAATGAGAGTAACCTTGATACTGGATTACAAAATAATAGTATTTATAGTGTTTAGGGCTAAAATGAACTCCCCTTTTTAACACACAATTTTGTTCATGGATTTCTCCCATACCTGCCTCCAGTGTAAGTATCTTGAGTTCTCTGGGATAACCAGACTACAGCAATCACCTGGCAGCTGCTATTAGTCTGACCCAGTCAGATTACAGAGGGTATTTGCATTTCATGGTGGGAGAAAAGGTTCTCTGTCTTACAGCGAACATGAACAAAACCTACACAGTTCCATGTTCTACTGTCAGCCATCATGTGGCAACCTTGATAGAAAACAGCTTAAGGAAAATCTAATACACCAAATATGACAAAGCAGTGAAGGGGAGAGACCCTGGTGACATGGTTCAGTCAACAATCAATTCTTGGGCACTGAAAATTCTGGAGATAAAAAAAAATACCCTTATTGCATAGGCCAATTTTGTCAGAATTCCCATCACTTACAGCTCACAGCATACTAAATGACTCAATATTCTAAAAGAATAATCTAGCTGAGAATTCGAACTTAAGTGTATTTCAGAAGTATCCTTCTCTTTAGGTTTAGTATTCCATTGAAGTACAAACAATAACTATAATAGCTTAATTTCTAAAAGATCAATTTTATGAAAAGATCCATTGTACGCATGAAAAACTATAAAGGTACTTACAAAGATCTGTGGTTATATCTGCAAAGAAAGAACTTTATTAACATATTAAGAAAAATGTTTAGGCAAAACAAGCCTCATTATTTATAAAGATGGGGAAATGTTTAAAATGGAATTAAATGTAAATTCATACATTGATCAAATTAAATAAATAAAGAAAAAGACTTTTTGTTCATTTATATCATTAAGATGTGTCCAGTGGGGCAATGGTAAAGCCACTGGATGCCACATGGCTGATATGGTTCAAGTCCCAGACCTGGAGGCTTGAAAAAAAATCATACCAGGCACTTGTGTGTGCATGCCCAAAATCCCAAGAGGAGAAAGGAGAAGAAGGGATTGCAGCATGGCGGTCTCCCACGGGGGCTGATTTCTCACTTTCCCTCTCCATCTCTTTCTTTCTCTCTCTGGCGAGCACACACACTCTATGGCAAAAAACTAAAAAAAAAAAAAGTGTCCAGTTAACATGCTGCAGAATATTAATCTTAAAAATGTTCTTCTTCCCCTAATATGCCACAAATTAATGGAAAAATCAAAATAAAAGAATACTTTATAGCCTTCAATTAAGACTTCTGAACATATCTCCAAGTCCAAACTTTACGTAAATATAAGCCACTATTTTTAAAAGAATTATTTTATTTAACTTTATTTATTTACTTATTTTTTTAAACTGACCAGAGAGAGACAGAGCAAATGAGAAAGTGAGAAACCAAGCCACCAGGTCCAGGACTCAAACCACAGTCGGCCATTTGGGAGTCCAGTGCCCTAAACCACCATGCCACCTGCTGGCCCCTCTAAGCTCCTAACTATTATAATATAATATTCAAGCACAAATTTTGGAGTTAGAGATTTATGTTTAACTTAGGCAAGTTACTTAACCTCTCTAACTCACTATACTGAGGTACAAAATGAGGCTATTATACCCTTTATACAGAGTTGTTAGAAGATGAAATGACATAAAATATCACATTTTAAGTGAGAAAATATTTTTTCTGTACTTTCATTTCAAAATTTCAACCAATGGTATATCTTGTCTTAAAAATATATAGCACAGAACACATACACACATACACACACACACACACACACACTTTTTTCATGTTTTGAATAAAGGTAAATGGAACAAGAATACAGATTTTTATTTTCAGCCACTACCATTTAGTCTTGTTATTCCCTCAGCATAGCAATTTTTCATTTCTGTCCTATTTCAGAAAGTTTCAGACAGAATCCTAGGCTAGCTGATGCCATCTTTGCTTCTCTAAATTCTTGCAATGCCCATGGTATTTATGATGAACTGTATTGCTAGCTTTTTTCTCTACAAAATACAAGGTATGTATAGATACTGAACGTGAACAAAAATCCTGCCCCCCCCTGCCACTCTTTTTATAAAAAGATCACTTGTATATCCCTAACATTTTCTTATAAACTTAGTGTAAACCATTAGCCATATTTCCTGCACTGGAATCTCAAAATTTCTAGCCATGGCAGTTATAATAGGGAGTAGGAAAAGGAGATAAGGTGAAAAAATAAATAAAGATTTATCAGACATGAAAATGAAAAGTTATCTGTTGATGATAACGTATACGGTAATACTTTTACTTCACTGATATGCACTATATTCAAGCTGGGAAAAAATAGTACACTGTAAAATGCACAGTGATTAAATGTAATTTTAAAATTCATAAAAAAAAAAGAATGAAAGCCAAAATTGAAGAGAGAGAATGCCTGATTATTATTCAAAAGGGCTGCATCTTTTTGCATTCTCATCCTCAGTGGATGAGTGATCATTTCTTCACTGTCCTTCCTGAATTGGCTTTATTTTTCTCTTTTTAAAATTTTAACCACTATGATAAGTGTGTGTTGATGTCTCATTGTTTTATTATATATTTCATAAATGACTGATGATGTTAAATAAAGTACATTTTTTTAAAATGTAGCCATATATTTTGCTTGAAATACATATATTTGGGATCATGTCATTAATTACATGAATATAAGTAAGATTACTAAACTTTGGCTGGATATTTTTTTTAAAAAATTCTGACCTGAAGTTGGGAAACAGACTATAGAAGCAAAAAGCTTTGCCTTTTTTTTTTTTTCAGTAGAAAATTAACTGATCCATATGTAAATAGATCAACAGCACCATGCAATGCTGTAAACCAACTGGACCAGTCCACTTATCTAAGGCTCATATTTACAAGTACTCAACTTGATTATTGTTATCAAAATATTCTATATCTTCTGTTTTTTTCTTATTTTCTTTCTAGTCCAGTACATAGCAATAATTAAAAACTGAAATTACATTAACAATCAAATGTTTTAATTTAGTTTTTTAAGCAGTTCCCTGTGGAACAATAGCAATGGCGAGCCCCTCTGCAGCTGATTGTTTCTCTAATTTAATACACAATCCTGTAAACAAATATATCCACTAAGGAATCTGCCTCTCTGCCTCATTTTATATCTCTGGAAGCAGTAACACACATCAACTTCATCAAATTATCAATGAAAATATGATCACTATGAGACTTCATTAAGATAACAACAGTGAAGAAATGAGCATTATTCTTTTGGGGAGTGTTTTCCAAGCAGTTGAGCATGAACCATCAGTTGGAGAATCCAATATAATGTACACAGACAATTTCTAGTCCTGAAAAAGTAGCTTGTTATTAGCCACATTATAATCCTTTGGATAATACTGGCAAAGATTTATTTAGACTTCTCATATTAGAACTCCAAGGGCTTGCCATCTCACCAGACAGCATGTTTTTTAAGGAGTCAATGTTTGGCTTATATGTGTCTTCATTTAACCACTAGAATGGAGTAGGAAACAAATCTTTCTTATGCTCAGTTTTCTTATCTGTGAAATGGGGGGAAAGTAATAATTACCTAATGTGTTCGGGTGTTCTGTGGCTTAACTAATTAGAGGTTGTAAAGCCTGATAAAGCACCAAGTGGTATTAAATATCTATAAAGCATGCATTTCCTGGCCAACTCGGGCTCCAGCTGCTTAAACACAGCTGCTCTTAATAAGCAGGAGAAAATCAGCTAAACACATGTGAAGAGCTGACTGGAGGAAATGATATGGAAGGATGTTTTACAACTCTTGAATTTGTTAACCTTGTTTTAAAAATTAAATGATTTCATTGTAGAATGTTGCTGTCTTTCAAAATTACAGAAAGGTGAACTGGTAGAGGGTAAGACTTTGAAATTGACAGGAAGAAAACACTTTGAATTCCATGGACTACACCAAAAGTGCCTTTGAACCAAAAGTGACATGATTTGGCTTCTTTCACTGTTCTTTTTTCTTTGTTGTGCTGATAATAAAACCCAGATGATGTATACAAGTACAAACAAAAACACTACATTCAGAGGTGGCAAGTTCTCATGGAGAAGATAGGATCTGGGCCCCGCGGTTTTTCCACGAGCTAGTCAACCCTAGGAAGAGATCAGATTAAACCCGAGTAGGCCAGGGGGGCAACAGGGGCCGTATGCCTCCGGAAGGTGGGCATCTGCGGCCCTTCCCACACCGGGAGCCTGAGTTATGCCTCAGTACCACTTTCATAGTCTCACTCCTGGCCTCCTCACGCAGGTCCCCAAGCTGAATCCTGTACGTCGGCAGTACCGAATCTTTTCGGCACCAGGAACTGGTTTTCTGCAAGACAATTTTTCCACAGACAGAGTTGGGAGGAGGCAAGTAGGGAATAGTGTGGGGATGATTCGAGCGCATTAATTATTGTGCCCTCCATGTCCATTATTCCTGCACTGTAAAATATAATGTGAAATAGAGTGAAATAATTCTACAGCTCACCATAAGGCACTATTTGCAGGCACTTCCCGGCGCGAGCATCACCGCCTCAGCGCCACCTCAGATGACCAGGCCGCAGGCTTTCCTGAGGGGACAACCTAGATCTCCCACATGCGCAGTCCAAGGCAGAGTTCCCGCTCCTCGGAGTGCAATGCGGCCACTGATCGACAGGGGGCGGAGCTCAGGCACAATGCGGAGAGCGAACGGAGAGCGGAGAGCGGACAGCACTGCGAGTGGCTGTCAGTACAGGCGAAGCTTGGGGAGCTTAACTGCCATTCACCTCTGGCAATGTGGTCAGGTTCCTAGGGGCCACAGTATGGGGCTTGGTGACTTCTGCTCTACATAAACCAGCTTTGCGAGCACTCCTCTCCTCTCCTGACCTTGACTGGACCACAAGATTTTCATCTGCTTTTTCTATAGCCTCAGCCTATTTCTTCCACCCCTACATCCCAGCTTTATATTTCTGGCTCCAATATGGTGACCTGATACAGTTTCTAAATATTCTTTTTATTAAGCAATTTGCTTTGTTTTCTTAGCCATGAATTGTACCCCAATTATAGTTAATCCAGACATAACAGATCAACTGCAATACCTGACTTACACATTTAGAATAAAGAACGTTCTTTGCCTTCACTTCTAATACTGCTATTACTTCTAAAAATAATAATAAAAAAAATAGGAACCAGCAGGTGGCATGGTGGTTAAGGAGCTGGACTCTCACAACGCCATCTGTGGTTCAAATCCTGAACCTGGCAGCTTGCTTTCTCACTTTCCTTTCTCTCTCTCTCTCTCTTTTTCTCTTTCTCTGGTCAAATTCTTAAAATAATAATAAATTTTGCGAGCACTCCTCTCCTCTCCTGACCTTGACTGGACCACAAGATTTTCATCTGCTTTTTCTATAGCCTCAGCCTATTTCTTCCACCCCTACATCCCAGCTTTATATTTCTGGCTCCAATATGGTGACCTGATACAGTTTCTAAATATTCTTTTTATTAAGCAATTTGCTTTGTTTTCTTAGCCATGAATTGTACCCCAATTATAGTTAATCCAGACATAACAGATCAACTGCAATACCTGACTTACACATTTAGAATAAAGAACGTTCTTTGCCTTCACTTCTAATACTGCTATTACTTCTAAAAATAATAATAAAAAAAATAGGAACCAGCAGGTGGCATGGTGGTTAAGGAGCTGGACTCTCACAACGCCATCTGTGGTTCAAATCCTGAACCTGGCAGCTTGCTTTCTCACTTTCCTTTCTCTCTCTCTCTCTCTTTTTCTCTTTCTCTGGTCAAATTCTTAAAATAATAATAAATAAAATTAAGTAAATAATTCCTTAAAAATAAAAAATAGCTAAAATTTGTACAAGTGTCTACTGTGGATCAGATACTTCTAAATAGTTTAATATATGTATTAGTTACATAATCTGGTTACCAACTCTGTAAGGTAGCTGTTGTTGTATAAGCGCCTTTTAACAACATAGAAACTAAGGCACCTGAAGAGTTAAGTCACCTGCCCAAAGTTGTACAGCTGGTGAGTAGAGCCGGAATTTGAATCCAGTGAGTCTGGTTCCACAGTCTGTGCTCTTACCATTCTATTCCACAGTTCTGTGACACCAGGCATCCCAAACCCTCTGTCCTAGTTACTACAGATGAGAATGAGAGTGTGCCATATTACTGCGGGACAGATGTGGTGAATGTATGTGGGCCTGTATGTATAAAGGTACAGCCCTCTACAGTTAGAACATTTTGCCTGTTATTTTAGCATAAGCAACTTCAGAGTTTGGCATTCCAAGTTACTTTTTCAGTAAGTAGAATAATAATTTCTAATCTTCATATACATTTTTAAAAATACAATTAATATATTAATTTTGCAGAGGAACTACTACTATAAGGTATTGAAAGATGAATAGAATGTATTGTTAATTAAGGAACTTTAAAAAAGCAAAAATCAAACCTCAGTACCATAGTGAAGAGTGATTCCCTTTTAAATAATAATGATAAAATTTCTATGAAGTAGGAGGAGAGAAATAAAGAGACAAGTATTTTATTTTCTCACCACATCACAATCTCCTTGGCCCCACCTCATCAGTCAACTACAACCACAGGCACACTCTATTATACCAGGCCTATTTACATTAGCCTAGAAATTGAATCTGGGCTTTCTATGTAGCCCCAGCCTCACCAGGTAGTGTGCTCTACTCACAGCACCATCACAATTGGTACTGACATGATCGTTAACAATATAATGTGTTGCTTTCAAATGAATAGCAAACAACAATAGAAACCTGGTCCTAATACCTAAATGTTCAAAGAAAGAAGAGATTAGTATTACTTCCATCAAAAACAAAACATTATTTTTTACTAAAAACAAAAAATTATTTGGTATTTATGAAATACTACACAGAGTCAAAAATTCAATATTATAAACTATATAATTATACCATGTTTGATTTTCTGAACATCAACTCCAGCTTTCTGGAAGCTGAGCACCAAATCTGAGTGTCAATCACAGAGACTATCTTTGTGCTTGTGATGTGACATCTTTCTATTTGGAACAGATTTTCTAATTCAGTTTCTCGGTTATTAATTCAGTACAGATTACTCTTTTCTTAAACCAGGATCAAAGATTTTATGAAACTGGTATGTTATAAACATAAATAAATATAAAAATCAGCTTACCCTAATGTGTGTGTGTGTGTATATACATATATGTGTGTGTGTGTGTATATATATATGTATGTATGTATGTAACTTTTTTAACTGCCAGAGGGCATGTGAGCTTGCAAGAGAGAGACAAAGAGAGAGAGAAAGTACCTCCCAAGGAGACATGGTCATACCACAATACTTTCTCTTTTATTTCTCCACCCTGTCAGCATTTGGGGCATGCACAAATATGTGCCCAGCACATTTCTCAAGCTGCAGCTATGTGGAATCCAACTCCCTTAACCAGTAGATAATGGGACGAGACCTAGATCAGCATTTTTTAAATTACTACTATAATGTGTGTGTGTGTGTGTGTGTGTGTGTGTGTGTGTGTGTGTTTAATATTGTTGTGGTGGTGATTATTTGTCAGGGTCTTTCTACATCATGGTCATCTTGTATAAGCTTCCAAAGGAGCTGGGGCTACAGACCTCACCATCACACCTAACTTTTCAGGCTGCACTGGGAATCAAACCCAGGTCACCATGTAGTCTCTCTGCTAATGTGAATTATTAGTATGATCTTAATAACAACTAAAAATAGATGGATTCCCTCTTTTTTCTAACTTAGGCTCTTCATTTCCCTGTTTTTATGTGTCCATGAATCAAGTTATATCTGATGGTGAAATATCGAATCAATTATTATAAAATAAAGGGGCATATTTTCCCAATGTGTTAAGTCCAAAGTAAAGTTAGCAATATTAGAAGATTACAAACCAGAAAGAACCATGTGGAAAAACTGTGAGAAGAGAGACTTGGAAAAACATAGTTTGATTATAATGGGGGGGGGGATATTAGTACTTATAATAACAATAGTATTAATAGCTTCCTATGAGCCAAATACTCATCTACTGATAAATAATCTCGTACAGCCCACCTCAAAAATAAGCAAAGCACACTGATAGCTTCAGATTCTCTATCAGTAAATTTCCATTCTCATCCTTTCAGCTTTTCAGTTTTAAAAAACATGCGTGCCATAGAGATTCTGCATTCCACATGCCCCATCTATTGCAAATAGAGGTTGGGAGACATTATTAAATCCTATAGGAAAAGGGAGATAGGATTTAACAAGGTCAGAAAGAAATCTCAGCACACTAGCGAAACTTGAGAGTGATACTCCCTAGTCTTCAGGTTATTTCAGTGGCATTTGTAGTTTTGCCTTTCCTTATAAACGAAATTCCATCAATGCACTGCCCAAGCCTACTGCAAGGTCAGATCTCTGTACCCTTGTGATTGCTTTATCTACACTGGAGATTGTAAAAATGGGAACACAAACTCGTGACTTCCTATATCTTTTTCTAATAAAAATGGAACCAAAGACAGCCTTGAAACATTTGTGTAGTAACCTAGTTATACTTCTATTTTCATTCCCACTTATTTGAACTGATTCAGAGAGATATATGCCAATAGAGCTGGTACATCCAGTCCGACAGCTTCAAGTAATAACAAGGTGGTTGAAAGTAAAAACATCACATTGGTGTGTTTATGTGTGTGCATGTGTGTGTGTGTTTATAGGATTTTATAGGACACAGAACTGGGAATCAAAATCTTATCAAAGGCTATATAATATAGCCTATTGCTGCTAGGCTACAAATCTGTACAGTGTGCTACCGTATTGAGTACTATAGACAGATGTAACACAATGGTAAGTATTTATGTATCTAGCCATATCTAAATATAGAAAAGATTCAGTAAAAATACAGTGTAAAAGATTTTTTTAAAGGTACAGCTTTATAGTGAATTTACTATGGAAGGAGTTTGTAGGACAGAAAGTTACTCTGGTGAGCTAGTGAGTGAGTGGTGAGAGAATGTGAAGGTCTTCGATGTGCCTATAGATTTACTATCCACAATATCAATACTATTAACTTAGACTACATTAAATTTATTTTTAATTTTTTAAACAACACATTTTTGTTAACTTACTGTACTGTTTTGACTTTTAAACTTTTAGATGTTTTAACTTTGAATTCTTGTAATAGTTTAAAATGAACATATTGCACATCTATACAATATTTTCTTTTTATATATCCTTATACTATAAATTTTTTTTCTATTTTTGAAGTATTTATTTATTTATTTTTACCTTTTAAAATGTTTTGTTAAGGGATCAACAGTTGGTGTAATGGCTATGTCACTGGACTCCCATGTACTGGACCGCGGTTTGAGCCCTGGACCTGGTGGCTTAAACTTACGCCGGGTGCATGTACGTGCGTGCCCAAGATCCCAAAAGAAGAACGGAGGAGAAGGGATCGCTGCATGGCCATCCCCCCTGGGGGGTGATTTCTCACTTTCTGTTTCCCTGTCCCTGTCTTCCTTGTGAGCTCACACACCCTACAGCAAAAACCTCTCAAAAAAAACAAATAAAAAATTAAAAAATGTTTTGTTAAAAGTGGAGACACAAACACACACATGAGCCTAGGCCTACACAGGGTCAGGATCATCAATATCACTCACTATTTCTCACCTTCATACCTTGTCCCACTAGAAGGAACATGATGAAAAAGACAACACAAGGTTAAATCAGTCAGAACAGAAAATGATGCAGTCATCACATGTGTTAAGCACCAAATGTATGACGTTGGTGTTGGCATAACATAGCACACTGTTTTATGGTAAACTTTTTTCCTATAATTGGTATACTCTAAAATGATAAAAAAAAAAAAGTATAGTATATTAAATGCCTAACCTAGAAGTATGTTTGCTTAATATCATTATAAAGCAATATGTTCTATACATGGTTGAATTTGCCATACTTTTTTTTTTTAGTCTTTTTTTTTTTTTGGAGAGATTTTTGCTATAGGGAGCATGCGCTAGCCAGACAGACAGAGAGAGATAGAGAGACAGAAAGCAAGAAATCACACCCCAGGAGGGATGACCATGCCACAATCCCTTCTCCTCCATTCTCCTCTCGGGATCTTGGGCACGCAGGCACACGCTCCCGGCCTGAGTTTAAGCCACCGAGTACGGGATGCGAACCGTGGTCGACTACGTGGGAGTCCAGCAACATAGCCATTACGCTAACTGCTGGTTCCCCCTTCGCTTATTCTTGATTGTGAGAAAATTTATTCAGGACATTAATAACCTAAAGACTCACTAGCTTTTTACATTTATTATGTAAGTCTGAGATTTTACTTACATCATAAATTTCAGTAGCATCATCAAAGTCTAGAGTGCTTCTGTCTCCTTCATTCACCTTTAGATTCATTTGCTAATTGTGAAACATCTTGCCTTTTAAATGTACTCCATGTTTCAGTCTCTTTTATAATAGTTGGAGACTGATGAATAAAAGATAATTTCTAGGATGTTGAAATAGCAAAGGGTTTCAAGAAATGGGAAAAAATAATATCACTAAAATCATATATCATAGATGTATAAAAGGGTACAGTGGACCCAATGATAATTTGTATGCCCCCTGGGGCTTGAAAAACACATGGGTAGGGAGAAGAGTAAGAGACAGGATAAGTCCTATTCTCATTTTTTAAAAGGTTTTTGCCTTAGGGTGCATGTGCTCACTGAAGTGAGAGACAGAGACAGTGAAAGGGAAAGTGAGAAATCACCCCCTACCCCAAGGGTATGACCACGCCACAATCCCTTTTCCTCCTGGGACCTTGGGCATGCATGTACACAAGACTGGCGTGATTTTGAAACCACCAGGTCTGTGACTCGAACTGTGGTAAACCATGTGGGAGTTCAGAGACGTAAACACTACACCATGTGCTGGCTTCCCATTCTCGATTTTAAAAGAGGTAAATGTTCTCTTTGTCACCACTAAGAGATAATAAAAGTGATAATATATCAGTCCTTACAAAGAGTTAGACTTGTTCTCCAAAAGTCCTAAAGTTGACTCAGGTGTGGTAGCGTAGACAGTAGAGCATCAGTGTGTAATTCTGGAGCCAAATAGGAAGTCCTCAAGGTTCAGATCTCAGGTCAACATGAATACACCAGGCACCCACAAGATCTTGGCTGGCTAGAGGCTGAGTAAGGATTGGGGTGTGCCATGGCAAGACTGGGGTTGCTCTGTATCTTTAAATTAATTAATTAATTTGGATCCAATATACTACCCTGAGGGTATACAAATAGCAGATAGTACTTGCCCTATATCCATTTTCCAGTTCATTTTTTAAAGAGAAATCATTGAAAGCAATTGGGCACCCGTCACTACATACAAGTTACTATGCTGTGGGTGCATGTATGCACAAGCACAAAATTAACAACTGCCTTTAATTTACAGTTTGATAGAGTCAATGAAGAAGGAATTATTATGTCCATATTAGATAAAGAAGCAAAGAGACTGCTTTTACTTTCAAATTCACATCATGATTAAATGGTAGAACGAGACTATTTGAACCCAACTCTATTTTATATACTTCAAGACTCAATCTATCGTGTGAGTTAAATGTCTTCATCTGATCCGCTGCTATAACAAAACACCTTAGAGTAGATCATTTATAAACCACAGAAATGTACTGCTCATCTTGGGAAATCGAAGATTAAGGCACTCACAGATTCAGAGTCTGGTGAGGGCCCACTATCATAGATGGTGCCATCTCTGTAGTCTTCTCTCACAGTGAAAGGGCAAACAAGCTCCCTTAAACCTTTTTCATAAGGGCACTAATTCCATTCATAAGGGCTCCATTCTCAAGATCTAATCACCTCCTGAAAGCCTACCTCTTAATACTATTGCATTAAAGATTAGGTTTCAAAATACGAATCTTGGGAAATAAAATCTTCAGATTATATAGCAGTTAGTCTTCATAAAATATAATCACCCAAATAAAATTTCACTCAAGTCACTATTATAAGCCATATTAATAGAAAATCAAGCCACTGTGTTGCAGTGGTAACACAAGTGCCCTGAAATCTGGAAGCCATATGACCAACCATATGTTGAAATTCCCAGCTGGTTTGAAAACATCCCAGTCACATGGGTGTCCCAAATCCTGAGGGACTCTAGGGCTGGGAAAAGATGACTGCAACACAATGAGATCCTCCCAAGGTACTTCTTTAGCACATCCATGCACTCTCTATCATTTAAAAGATAAATAAACAGACTTGAGAGTGTGAAAATAGGAATACAGATATTCTGCCAACCAGTAATCTAAATAGAATAAAATAGAATAGAATAGAGCAGAACATACAGGTTTCTATATAATTTAAATATATACCAGTATATCTATATATAGATAGATAGATATATATTCATGCCAAAAGGCATATGCATGCACATGATGGTGGGAGAAAGAGAGGGGAGAGAAAGAAAAAAAAAAAAAAAAACCCTAATGATGCCTATTCATACTGCAATTCTTTTTCCTTTGTTTCTCCATTCCATCAGGATCCTGAGTATACACCCAGGAGCCCAGCATGTTTTTCAAGCCACAGGGGCCAGGATTCGAACAGTGGTCAACTATGTGGGATCCAGCTCCTCTGCATGGTGCTTAACTGCTGAGCCATAAGGCTGGCCCAGAGTTTCTAATATGTATTTAAAAGCACAAAGAAAAAAATGTCAGCATGTTCCTTGGAAGTCAATTTCCTTTTTCTCTGAAACAATACATATTTACATTTTCCTGAGGTTTTAAGTCAGAATAACGCATTGGTTTTCTTACCCCAGGGCTTGCAATTATGGGAAATAACGTTTCTACTATGTCACATGCTGCCTGTTGCCTCTTAGCCAACTTGGTGACAATGGTCCTCTCCACAGGTCACACATCAAAGGGGCACATCAACAGTGCTTGCCTGGTTC